>NW_024533081.1:0-95075 GCF_016097555.1 Gigantopelta aegis
TATTTCCTTTTTGCTTTTGAGTTTCGCTTTAAACCCCTTAAACCAAAAAAAAAGACTAGAAAAATTTTGTAGGAACAAATTTTGTTTGTAGAATAACCCAATGACACTAAGTAAACTTGCGTTATGTGTTCTGGCCCAGATCCTACACACTACCCACTTAAGCGTAAAATCACCTTTTACCAATAGAATCTTCCAAGAGGTAACGCAAAGGATTGCACAATAAGCTTGTTTTGGATTTGGAATAAATTACTTAAGAAAGTAATTGTTTATAGTTATAATAACCATTTTAAAAGATTTAAATATTTTTTTAATACATATTATCTTTTTATACTTATATTATAGGAGGTTGTAATCCTGAAAACAAAACCCTAATGGAGGTGTTTAATTTTTTTATTAATATTAAAAAGTTCCATAATTAACATGTTTTAAACCATAAACGGGTGAAGAGGCCGTTCGGTAAAAAGGACAAAAAACTTTCAGAATACTTACACGTTGTTTCCGATATCTAGATAGCCAGACTTCCTGACTTCTGCAAAAAGGAGAATGTGGAGGAAATGTATGACCATGATCCAATTGGGAAGACACTCATTGTTAATTGGAGATGATGAACTGAAACGAGAAGCCTCTAAAAAAGGGTCCTTGCAATAAGCTTATGCATGCAGCTAATGAAATATACACACGTGAACAAAGAAGAGAGCAGAGCTTTAGAAAATGTAGCCAAATCACTAACTTAAAGGTATACAGCAATATTTTTCTATACATACCTTTTTCTATTAATGTTAGCAATGACAATAGTTACGTTTGTTCTAAATCACGATTTAATATTTGATCATGAGCACTCATATGACATTCAGGAATAACTGTTCTTTTAAAAACATTCAGTCTCACCTTTGAGCTCTATCACATTATTCTGTAACATGATTTATAACATGCTCATCTAGCATGATTTTTTTCATTTTTTCTACAATGTATAAATTTGATTGATATATTATTTTTTTTGTTATATATCGTTGCTAGTGGTAGGCTCTTACATAAGTATACTCCTGTCATAAACTACTGCAGCATCAGAAGATAAAAGTAAGGTCAAAAATAAATTGTACAGTTTAGATTGATTAATATATTGTGATTTATAATTTTATAAGACTTAATATTTTTCTAAATGATGCTGTTTCTTGGTGTTAAGTACTCCTAATATGCTAAAACAAACTGTTGGTTTTAATCAGTGCATGACATGTAGACTACTTTCAACCATATCTCTTTATGAAATTGCAATATAAGTTGTTTTAAGGGCTGTTTTAAACTTGTCATTAATCATGGTGATGCTACTTAGCTATATGCTTGATTTATAAAAACTCATGTGTGTATATTTACTGCCACCTAATGTATCACCAAAACTATATTATGCTTTACACAAAAATGAAATAATAAAAAATGACAAATGAATGAGAGTGAAATAGCTTTGGTATCATTTCTTTATTATTTGCAAAATCATTTCCATAATATTTATGTCTCATATTAATATAATACCATGCTCCAATTGCATTATATGAAAGTACTCTTAGTAGTAGGCTGATTTTGAAAGAATGTAATGAAAGTCATGAAAGTCAATGGATGTGAATAATCTCATATTTCAGCTGATTATCACAGATAAACTTACTATAAACTTTTAATAAAAAGTTTGGTCTTAAATATAAGCTTTTAGTGAATTTTATTAGAATTGGATCCTTTAATCATTAATTGTGTGGTGTACGTATTCAGTGGCTGCAAAGATTATCATAATGGAGGAACAAAAATGGACAGTTATATTGGCTTAAATCAATACAGAACTTGTTACAAAAGAAGAGGCATAACAGAATTGCTCGGGCAACTGAGAGCAACAAAAAGACAGTTACATAGCTACACTCAATAAAAGACAGGAGACATTACAGCACAAATCTCTCAGAAAGAAGAACTTATAGCTAAACAAGAAAACTACTACTCACTATTTCATACAAGAACAACTTATTGAGAATACAATATGGCTAGGGTATTGTACTAATTATTACTTGTACTTCTCATTTTAACATCAGATCCTTCAGTTAAGGTGGTCCCTAAATTAGAAATTGTTTTCTAAAGTCAGTGCGAAGAGGATTGGGAACAACTGGGATCTTCATCTCTAAATATACAGCAATCTGTACTAAAGTAACATTTAAACATAAAAGGTGGATTCCTGGGAACAATGAAAGTGTAGAAGAATGGGCTATAAAAAAAGGTGGCCTTAGACAAATTGCAGTGGCTTTGATCCATCTTGGCAAGAGAGATATTGCTCGTGGTATGATGTAATGTGGTCATCATGTGGTTTTAAGTGAACATTTTTCTCAATTTTAAGGTGTATGTGATCTGCAAGAAAAAAACCTACACTACGAAACGATAGTAGTGGTTCAGGTCCTCCATAAGACTGGTTGTGACAAAGTATTCAATGTGAAAATGATAACAAACCTAATTTCTCAGGGTATTGTGTGTACCATGATTTGATTTAAATTAGATATGGAATGCTGAAAGGGATAGATGAAACAATCTTTTAAAATAATTAATTCTACATCTTAAAGATAATATTCAAATCAACTAGCTATTATTTTCAATTTAGAGTTGCTTGAATGTTCAAAAAAAACAAAAAAAGTGGACAGTCAAAGTCTCTACTAGCTTTTGTATCAATGTGAACAGGTAAACTTGTGCAATGGATATACTTTGTATAAACTGGTATTTAAAAGTTGGTTATGTTGAGACAACATTGATTTGTTTGCTTAGTGATTAGATATATTTACTAAATGACATACAAATAGAAAGTAAGTTTTAAAGGAAAATCTTTGCAATAAGTTAGTTACATAGTTATATTTGTAATTGCTTGTAGTGTCAAACCCTAAAAGAAAAGGAAAAACATTTAGCTAAATTTACTCGGAAGTCCGCTATAATGTGAGACAACAAAATCAGGCAACAGCATGCATTCAGAAAGACAAGAGGTTAGTTGTTGCTATTTCAAACTGTTTACTTGTTTATATCTCTTTGTATCCAAAGAACGATTTTTCTTGTCAACTAAGATTGTTATACAACCAGTAAAGATGAGGGGGGGGGGTTTGGAACAGCTCAGTCTGCAAATTAACCATAGATCAGGTGTACAACTCAATGATATTCCAAAAAAAAGGAAGGATTCTAATGAACAGAGTGAAAAGTTTATTCTAGAGTGGGTTGTTAAAAAAAGTACTTTAAACTCAGCCTTGAAGATGCTCTACGCAATCTTGGCAAAACAGCTGTTATCTCTGGTATGTTATAGCAAGCATTGATTGTTGATAAGGTATTTGTTAGACTAAACACTTTGTGTGTTTGTAGGTTTACAATGAAATCCTAACAAATTCAAATATGTACACAAAGCGATGTAATTTGAACACGACATGGATCACATTGAGGACAAATCACGCCATTTATGATGATGACAACAACCATACATTTATCAAGTCATGTGCTTTGCAGACTTTTCTGTACCTGTATAATCATATGGTGTATTTTATTCTTTTAAAATTTGCTTACCAACAAGGCAAGAAAGATCAAGTGCCAGCCTCTAACTGGAATCAATTAAACAAGTGCCTTCCGGATTGTGACTATTGGGAATAGCCTAACATATCATGGTAATCCACTGCTATAGAAATTTTTTATTCTATTATTAAGCTTACAAGATTCATTGAAGGTATGGATGCCAGTGGGAAAAAAGTTTGTATGTATATAGCCACAATGATAATGAATTAGTAGTAGAAGAATGTGGGTGAAAGTAATTTTTAATGAAAGAAGTTCATCATTGGCAGTTACGTCTGAAATGATAGTGGTGTTCAAGGCTTGTGTAGGGTGGCAACTTTGAGTTCCGAACGTAGACAAGCTTGTTAGTTGGTGTCTGTTTTATCTATCCAGTATCAAGTTCCTCTAACTCTAAACAATACTGTTACTATTGAGCTAAGCAGTTTCATCCATAGTCAATAAAGAAAAACAAAAGATTTACGTTTTTGTTGTGGCAAAGATGGTCCACCCTTTAAATTCAAGTTCTTACGTGGGGCTCATTATCCTCTAAATCTCGTATTGGTAGAATGATCCCTCCAAACATTGTCAGGCACTAGCTATATGTGATATTAGGGGATTGTGTGATGGCTAGGTAATATTATTGTTGGTTGCATTATTTATTGGTAGTATGGTTGGTGGTTGTAAGTGTTGCTTATGTGGGATTCCTAACTGCTGGAGCTTTGATTGGTGGAACAATAGGTATTCAAATAGGCCGTAGTTAGTACAAGTAAGGGTATAAAATTACTTGATGGTTTTTTCAGTAATGAAAAGTGTTAAAACCAAACATCATGATTGTATGTATCAGGGGCTATATTTCCGTAAACGTAACAGGTCCAAAAAGAATGGATAATTAAATTATTGCTGTAAACCAAGACACTAACTATTCAAAAGTAACATTCTTCTCTTTCTCTAATATATCACATTTGACAATTATGTAAGAATATTCTAGAAGAAATGTTTGGAGACAAAAAACTAGACCATTTGGATTTCGATTTAAGGACCAATCATTACTGTTAACATGGATTCCTGAAGAAAATTTCAAAGTCCAGGGTGGGACAATTAAGCCTAGTAGTAGGCCACCTGTGGTAGTAAGCATTTACGTTATGCACTGTAACTACACGAACAGTTATAAATTTACAATATTGCATTATTGTAAATCATTAATAAAGATGTGTTTTGGCTGTAATTTATGACTTTTAAATTAAATATTATAGATAAATATGGAAGAGGTGATAATTTTTCATCTTCAAGATTGGCAAGAACTCCTTGCATTTCTGTACGAATTCATGCAGTTACTGATGCAGATGACTTTATTAAAGATCTTGAATATTCATTCAATGTTGATCGGCATACAGCGAGTTTTTTTGATGACAAGACTACTACCGGATAGCAGTCAACTCTAATTGATATTATATAATCACTGAGACCACATACACAGTGAGGTATGACCCAATTATTTGCTTGTGAATTTAATTGACATTACCTAAATTTTTCAAAAGTGCATTTACATGGATATAATGGAAACCTTAGTCATATACAGACAACTTTCAATTTTTTTTTTTCTCTATTTAGCGTATCTTAAGTACTGCCTGCCTGATGAGAAACTGACTTGTTTCAATCTATTGAGCTAGTATTGATAGTAAATGGTTTGAAATTGGTACGGGCTCTACTAAAAATATCCACAACACCTTGGAAGGCTTAAGACGCAAACAATTGAAACAATAGAGTTAGGCTGAAAGAGGTGATCAAACTCCTGGATAACGACTCAGTCATTTCTGTTACCTGGAAACAGTGATTGATGCTATTGATGGGGAATATTGTTGAGAACAAAGCGCAAGCGGATGAGATACGTAACATCTAGTGGGCTGCATAAGTGACAGAACAATTTCTTATCACAACTGTAACATTTTGGTAAATTTATTGATTATATATCTATTATAAATTGTGCACACATTTTTTCATGCGAAAACATTGTTAATATGATTAACAATGTTTCCTTACTTACTACATTAATATTATATTTTTGGTATTTGAAGCATACACAGTTTTTGATTGAGTAAAAAAAAAACATTTAATTATATTAATGTTTACTCTCTAGTCACTTACTTCAAAAATTATGCCATCTAAAAAGTAAAACAGTCATGATTACCTTCAGCAGATTCAGAAAGACATTGTTAAAACAAATATGCACATATACAGCATTTATTGTTTCAGAGTCTCTTTTCAGTGATGTGTTTTTCCTTTTATTGCCCTGACCCAGTCAGTTGAGTTTTGGGTCTGTTTTAGGTTTTATATGGGTGAATACAGAGATAAGGTCATCCTGCAAATGAGATGGTGTTGCAGAACTAAGAAATTAGGGACCAAGGGATCATGTGCACCTTTCTAATTCTTAGTTAGTGTAGTCTCTATAAATTTTAGTTTTCGACGTGTTTTCGACGTTCAACGCTTTCTTATATTAAGTGTGGTGGCGAAACTAATAGAGCTTATGAGTGGCAAGAAGGTATATAAAGAGTTATGCTGCTGGTAGGCTGTTCTTTAGAGAGAAGCAGTTGTGATGATAAATTAACAGAAGAGACTTTTAAATGTGATGATGACCAAACCTAATGATCTAATGAAAATTTGATACAGGCCTCCCATCTTATACAGTTATGATGAGTTTTTAACCACGTTTCAGCCTCAGTTAAGAAAACACTTTTGCTCTATACATTGTTTTTGAACAATTTCTCATGGTGTAAAATGAAAACTTTCGTTTGACACAGCTCGTAAATTGTCACAAGTTAGAATACACGTTGAACGTGTTATAGGAAGTTCTGAGCAGAAATATACAATCGTAGAATCAACACTGGCAATTAATATGATAAGTGCGATGAAAAAACACAATTAGTATGATAAATAAAATAGTATAGAGTTTGTAGTGCATTATGTAAATGTTGTGAGTCTGTGTGTTCCAATTGAATAAAAATTTATTTGATCTTTTTCTTAATTTGTTTTTTGACAGGCGGGGCAGTACCATTTACCTTTAGGAATACGTGTTATTTTAAGACAGGTCAAGTGAAAACTACTGTATTAAACAATTGGTAATATATCTGTACTTGTAATAAGTTGTAAATATCTGGGTACTCAACTTCTTGCATGAAGTCAGGGCCAGGATCAAATATGTAAGGATCGTCTACGTTTTCCCCCAATACTCTTTAGCTTCTTTTGGTATCTTTTTTTGACATTGGTATCAAGTTCATTGTAGTACTCAGAAAATTTCCGACCAGCAATATCCATCTCAAAACACATGTATACGCTACCACTCCAACGCAGTTTTTTGCCATTCAGCATGGCGTCTTAGTTACGCGTTCGTCTGTAACTAGGGAAAGTGACGTCATCGAAAACCTCTGCCACGCGACCCCTCCAGGCAAAAGTTGGCGAGACTATCATTGGTTGCTGTTTCTCCAGTTGTAGTATATTTCCTTTTCCTTAAGATTTTAAGGTAACTAATTAATTGCCTTTTATAATTTCTGATTAACACTGAATTGTCAACTCTTAATTGCAACACCTGTCTGGCCTTGTTAGTGATACTAGCTTATAAAAAAAAGAAAGGTTCTGCTATGCTGTTCAATATCAACTCGTGTAGTTGCACAATATAGTGCAGTACAGTTAGAATTATCTACAATAATAATTAAGACTGTATCATCTATGGGAAGACTCATTGGCCAATGTATATTGGGCCAAATTTTGTGCTTAATTATAATTGTATCTAATGCTTGCATGTCTTTAGTTTGCGAAAGAAAGAAAAATTAAAATTTTCATTGCAAATAGTTAATTTTTCAACATTACATAGATTTTCAGAACATTTGAAACACTAAGACAATTAATATATCATTGTATAAATCAGATACCTATTAGGTGACACTCAGAATATGCATATAATGACACGCCTAAATTTTGTGGTGGCAAGTGTAAGGCAAACAATGTAAGTTGTTTAAGCATTTTGTTTAACTGTTTTGAAGTAGATGCTAGGTGTACTGTGAGTGTTATTGCATGTCTCACAACTTAAAGTGTAGAGATATTAGTCCCAAGTAAAAGTTGTAATCAATGATGGTCTGTGTAGTGTGAAGACTCATAAACCTATGCCAAAAATTTACAAAGTAGTCATTTTAAAACTTCGTAGCTATATGTATGTATATAAGTCTTTATTATCCATTTTAAAATGATGTGGTCTTCCAGTTGCTATGTTTTTCCATTAAATGTACCATCATCAAAATGTTAGTATATCTGTATAAAGTATATATGAAAACAAGGTCAAAGGTCCGTTTGTTATCATAGATATTATTACCATTTACTTTGTTGTTGTTTTCTGGGCTGACTTTGCTAGCCTAATTAAATGTTTTGTGTTTACCATAGCTATATGAGAAAATGGCTGAAGGAAATGTGTCTTCTACTTCACTGGACCAAATCTTGGATGAGCAACCTCCGCTGATAGAGTTATTAACAATGCTAAGACTGCAGAGTGGTTTAGTTTAGGAATACAGTTAGAACTGGATAAAGTTAAACTGAATGAATGTAAAGGTGACTTAAGCCGTGTGTATGACTTGTGGATTCAGGAGAAAAGCTGAAAATGCAACAAGAAGAAACTTATTACTTGTCCTTTGAAAGCTATTGGACAGAATGACATAGCACATAGGTATAAAGAATATCTGGAAACTTTGGTTAGTTAGCTCCATAGAGCTTGGATTTTAAACTACACCTTAAGGACTCCAGACAACATTACCTTCAAAGCACCCCAATATATGTACTTTACTCTACAATGTCATATAGCCTCAAATGTTATTTTATGCCACTTTATCAAAGTAAAAGTAAAATTTTATTGTCAATAGCCCATGCTGTCTTTTTAGTATTTCATAAATAACCTGTTATGCCACTGTCCAATGGCTTGTATATTCTGGTTACATACATTGTCATTTAAAGAAAGACATGTTATAGAAAGTGTTCTATTTTTTGCTTTGCATACAAAGTATGTTATGTGGTCCTAACATTATTTTACAGCATATTTTCTTGCTTGGTATAACAATTATGGTGAAATGAAAAATTGCATTTTGGCAGTTGATGTATATTTTCTATTGATTGCACATTGTAATAACATTATAGCTTACAGTCTATAGTATATTACTTACTGTTGATATTACACTAATGAAAATGAAATTATCAATTTATTTAGGTCACTGAAACAAGAATTGCAGACCATACTGACAACCATATACCTTCTACTAAGGAATATCAAGTGTTGCAGAAGTACTTTGTAAATTGATTTGTGCGATTACTGATCAGTCAAATTAGCTGCTGATTTATTTAAAGCTGAGCTCTTGTCGGGTTCAACTCGTATTAAAGTTAATAATGGAACTAGCAGTAAAGAAGCAAGAAATTATCACATTCTAAATGAACTAATGATTGCAGTGACTATTGATTCTACAAACCTTATGAAGATTATCTCAGTGTTGCAAGGCCATCGCCCATTTCTCAGTGCTATTGCTAAAAACATGACGACAGAATATGGTAATAAGACAACAATTGTTTGTATGAATAGTAACTGTAAATTATATTCCTTAATTAAAACTTTTCCTACAGAAATATCAACCACCTCAGTCTAAGATGAACAAACCTGCAACAGGACCATCAACAATGTTAGTCAACTTACAAGTGAGCAATGTGACAGAGTAAACCATGAGTGCTGGAATTGTTTTCATAACTTTTAATAGATGAAAAATGCACTGAGTATATCTATGGAGTCATCCGTGATATCTATTACTCAGTCTACAGATCATCAAGATATAATAGTAAGTACAACTCATACAATAGTGAACAAAATACAGATAACATTTCTTGTAATTATTCAGACATTGCCACGTGCACTTAATGAAGGTGACTATCATGATTTCTTGATAATGCAAGGAAAGTTGGGCTCTCTGGTGCTTACAATTCAAAAAATAGTTGAATCAGCTCATATTAATATAAATGACCTGAAGCAGCTACTTATTCTTTCTAATTATTCATCTGAATTAGAGGAAATTCGAGGAGCAGAAGACTTTGCAAGTGTCTTTTGTAGTTCGTAAGCTTTGCTCCCCAGTTAACATAGAAGTCCTAATACTCATTGGTAATCACTTTAAACTTTCTGATACCATTGAAGCTATTCACGCATATGAATTGGAAGAACAAAGCTATCGTAAAAAGCTGTTGAGTAGTGCTTTTGCTCAAGATCTTATGAGGGAAGCTAAGATAATGGATCGTCATCCTATGCCAGATTGTACGATTTCTCTGAAATTAAAGTCATCTAGAGCTAACTGTTTAACAGTGAAAGAATTTGAGATAGTTATTAATAACGTTTTTCTTGATTGCTCCCATATATTCATGTTTGTAAAGTGGGAGAAGGTTGTATTTTTGTTACTATGTGTGCTCCCAAGCCACTATGGAAGTACTAGTGAAAATGGCAAAGACAAGACTATCATATCTCCTTGATATTGGAGTAATTTTATTACAGATTGGAGATGAGATTATCCTTGATAAGAGAGAGAAAGAGGTATATAATAAATACTAACAGCTATATACATATATCTATATCAACTCAGGTGTACATATTAATATTATATGTCTACTTGTGTTTACAATAATATCTATAATTGTTATATTTATTTATATTAGGAAATACATAATCCCTGAATTAGCCATTACTGGTACTGTTCAGAAGTCATGTAAGTAAATTGTTGCAACTTTGTATTTAATGATTTTTATGAATGTGGATATAAATTAATGTAAATTTATAAAGATTAACATATTTAGTTATTATCTGGACGTATGACAATATAAATTGCATGATTGTCCCTTTATGAAGTTGACCGAAATAAGATTCATACTTCTCAAACCAGCTAAAATGGATCAAATTTAACAGTTATATCCCTTTTACCATGACTGCTGCATGCCTCTTATAAAAGTAAATTATAAGTAATTAATTATTGATAATTCCTATATACATTTTATATATAACTATACTTTTGTCTATCATACCTTTAGCTTCAAAGACTGATGACGTATATGAATATCAGTCAAAGGATATACAAGAAGGTGGTAATAAAGACAAAATTGGCAAAAATGACAAATTTGTTGGCCCAAAAGAACTTAATGTTTTAGTAAAATATAGTATTCAAGAAGAGCAAAAGGTATAAATTAATCAAATAATGGCTTATGTTCATGTTGAATTTGTAATTTTAGATAAGAAGGAGAGGTGAGATGGTTGTTTCAAGTCCTATAGCTGGGACACATCCAGGATATTTTAGCGACCCAGTATCCTTTCAAACTGGTATGTAATATGTCAGATTGTGATCATTAGTAACTTATTAGACCTAATTATCAACTGCTTTAATTTAGCTATGTATATATTTTCTCATTTGGTTGCTGGTATTCTTAAAGTAGTTTAATAATGTGTGCTGGATACGAGTGTGTGCATTTTAAATTGTTTATTTCATGCTACCTTTGAAAACAATAATTTAACCTGAATGTGATTACTGCAGACACATAATTTGAATTATTCTGACCAACTGATAGATATTAGCTTTTTATGAGTTGTTGAAATACACTTAAGCGACATCAATAATTCTTCAGACTCCATGATCAAGATAAGCAAAATGTCAATAACCAATTGAAAAATAATCTTAGGACATTCTATAAATATATTTACTAGATTTTTGTTTTATACAGCCTTCATTCCATGTATACTGTTACGTACTGTTAAATTTCTGTCCTCAGATTTCAAACATTTCAGCTAAATGGCTGATTGATGCCATTAAAAATCGCTTTATCACTGTTAAAGCTGCTCCATTTTTAATGTGTATCACTGGTCTACCAAGCAGTAATTTATCAATCGTTACTCATAGCCTACTGAACCAATTGCAGTGTGGAATGTTTAAACAGAGTGATGGACAGAAAGTTTGCTTTTATGAAACATCTGCAGTAAGAATTCCAGGTGATCCATCTAAAGAGTTAAAATATTCAGAGTTATTTCATTATTCAACTGTTATTGAATCTGCCATTAAACACCATCTTTATTTAAAGGGCCATTTTATAAGAAACATTGAGCTTCCTGATTCTAATACAACCATATTTAATGATGATGAGCTTGATTATCATTTTAAGAACACAATTCAAGAGTTTTACCTGAAAAGCAAAAAAAGACACAGAAAATTTTAACCCAATCTGGACTCAAGGCCTACCCAGCGGAATTTCTCTGATTAATATGTGGGAAATTGGCTTGAGCAAAGCAGCTGCATATATTCTGCCTCTTTTATCTGGCCATCTATATAATAGCTATGTTTGGATGTTGTTTGACATTATTAATGATTTGCCTAGTCTTTATGAGCCTCCAGAATTAAGAAAAAAAGTATGGCAGAATTTCATCCTCGCCTTCATTATTTACTTCGTTCTGCAAAGTTAGCTGCTCAAGAAAATAGCAAACGTAAAAATGTGTGTAAATTAATAAGTTATAACGATAGTTCAAAAATGTTAAGTGAACAGGCAAAAGTGTGTAAAGATTTTAAAACTAGTGCTATTTTTGCTGCTACTCAAATGGAAGTTGATGATCTTGTTGACACAAATGAAATTCTACTGCTTCATTCAGGCATGAAGGATTTAAGGCAATTAAAAAAAAGCTTTTGATAATATAATCCATAGAGGATTAGACCAACCAATTGATATTCCACTCTCTTATATTTTTCTTCGTAGCTTTATTACAAGAAGCCTTTTTATTCACTACAAAGAAGCTTTAAGAAAGAAGGCAGTAAAATTAGGAATGGATGACAATGGTTTTAATGACTTTTTGTCATCTTTTTACATCATTTGGTAGCATCATTGATGTTAGCTTAATTGATAAAAAATCTGACACAATCATTCTTAAAACCTGTTAAATTTTTTGCAAGAGTTAGAGACAGGTTTTAATTTATCAGATGATCTTCATCCACTTGTAACAAAAATATGGCATTGCTACTTTGCCTATTGCTTATGCAATCTATAAACGCTTGTCTAATATAATGATGGAAACGATTGTGTCATTTGGTATAGCAACCAAAATTCCAAAAGATCGAATAAGTGGTAAAATTTTCAGCTCCTAGTGACATTGTGTACTATATCCCTAATGCCAGTAATGTATCTTCTGATCTTGAGTGCCAACCTAGTGCTCTGCACCTATACGAAATCTAAACAGACCAATGTCACATTCTAAAGTAGCTTTCACCTCTAAATTTTTAGAACTTAGCCCATTGTCAATGTTGGAATTACCTGATGATCCAAAAAGTAATATCACAACATTTAAAGCCATTTCTTCAAATAAAGTGGAAGTTATATTGACTTTGTTTATCTTGGTGATGCAATTGAGTTTTCGTTTTCAACCATCTTCTAAGCATGAAGAAGTAGAAGATGTTTGTAGAAACATTATTACTGTCTGTCATATGATAATACCAGAAAGAGACTAAATATAATTTTGCTGTAATGTGTTCTGCTGATCCTGACCCAACACTTGCTTATAAACTGAAACGTGAACGTCATCTTCTACCAAATTCAAAGTTATGCCAAACCTGTCAAAGCAAGGGAGTACATAATGATCCATTATTACAAGTTTGGAATAAGATACTAGTAGAGGTATGTTTGCCACTTGTTATGTAATCATTACATCTTTACATTATTTTAAATATTGCTTATACATAGGAAAAGAATGAAGTTCCCAAAGAGAGAAGACTCATGGAAGTAAATAAAATATACAGAAAGCAGCTATTCAAATGTGATGATTATATACATATAGATCCATTAACAATTGAAGATGCCTGTTCAGTAGCAAAAGGACTAGAAAAGCTCTCAGAGGAGACACTACAAGTAGTTGCCAAATGTCTAGATATGCCAAATTTCTATACAGAAGCAGAAAGGAAGGAATGGAGGAAATGTATGACAATGATCCTTGACTGGGAAAACTTGTGTTTGTTAAGTGAAAATGAAGAAGAAAAGAAAGAAGCTTCTAAAAAAATGCTTGCAACAAAGATAATGAATGCAGCCAATGAACTTCATGAAAAAAATACGGAAGATAGCAAAGCTTTAGAAAATGTGGCAAGATCACTTAATTTTGAAGGTATGAAGTATATTAGCTATAATTTCAACAATTACAAGATAATGATTTTGTATCAAAATATGTATTATATTTGTCCTATTGCATATATTGTGACTGATGACTATCCAAATCTATTTTAATTACCTGATCATGAAACTTCTAATAGCTATAATCTATTTATTTTCAGCTCTATTAATTAATTAATGATATCTATATTTCTAATGTAATGTCATTCTGTTGTCACTTGATTATAAATACACTTTGTTGCAGTTGCAAGCAGTATGTCTAATAGGACTGTTGACCAAAATTGGTCAAGCTAAAGGCTCACTGTGACATTGCCAATTAGTAAAGAGTCTATTGAAGTTAGAAAATCTAGTGTTATAGCAGGTATATACATTACATGAAATTAGTATGATCTCAACTGTCTTGCTTCTGTCATCCAGATTTGTTTGACGGAATGGTTACTGTAGGAAAGAAAATTTGTTATTACTATACTAACACTGATAATACGATAAAAGTTGAAGAATGTGGATTAAAAGTTCATATCCCGTCAGAGGCTATCACATCTGTAGATTCTAAATTTGAAGTAGCTGCTCAAGGTTGTGTGGGGTAGAAATTTTGAGTTCCCTGAGGGTACTAAGCTTATTAGCAGTGTGTGTTCTGTATCATTATCTGTTGAGCTCAAAAAAACAGTTACTATTGAGCTAATACATTGTGCCAATATAATTAATAAAGAACAGACAAAATATTTGAGTTTTGTAGTTGCTAACTCTGGTCCACCCTTCAAGTTTGAATTGTTATCGGGAGGATCATTCTCTTCAGATTCTCAATATGGCAGTATATGTCCTAAACAATTCTCATTAATAGCTATAGTACAAATTACTACTGGCCCTGTAACAGCTGATAGAGCTGTTGTTGGAGGAGCTATGGTAGGTGGTGCTGCAACATTTGGTGGTGCTACATTTGGAGTTGGAGGAGTCATTGCTGGAGCTGTCATTGGAGCTGTTGCTGGAATTGTTACTGTTGGAGTCATGACTCTAAGAGTCGTTTTAACATCAAGTTAGGAGTAATATTGATTGTTGTTTTTATTTCAAACATATAATATCAGGTGGAGTTGCCATTCCTAAGTGTTATTACAGAGCTTCTATTTTCTACAAAAGGATCAACCCTGGAATTTGGGAACTGTATTTTGTGTTATACAAGATAATCCATATACTATTGTAAGAATCTATATATTTCCCACATATGTTACATCGACCATTTGTACAGGCTCTACTTAAAAAAAGAGAATTTGAGTTTGGAGTAAAAGATAATGATTTTAGATTTTGCTTTAGTGGTGATACATTAAACTTATTGGGATTCCTTCTGGAGACAATCTTAAGATTGGATGGTAATGTCCAAACATAAAGCTGAGGTAAATTTATAACTATCATTAATATTATATGCAGTCATACAAGATTACATAAGGATACTTGGTATGAAACTGTAAAAACTTGACAATTACTCTGAACTAAGTGTTACTTTTTAACTATAGATTAACAAGAAACATGTTGATGACTTCACTGATGCAAGTAATGCTAATCCTCCTTACATTTCTGTGTTAGTATATTATAATGCTACTGGAAGGGATAGTACTACAAGTACCCGTTGGTCATCGTATAACCATCAATGGAACAGACAGACAGCATTCTTTACTCTTAAGCTTCTGAAGCATTCATGTAAGTACATATTAAGTACATATTGCACCTTATGTGTATATGCAACAAAACAGGCTTTTAATTGCCACAAGCATTTTGAATGAGTAATTCATTGAGATCAACTTAAAAATGTCAGATTTCTGCTGAGAGATCAATTATACAAGAGTGATACAAATATTATTCAATTTAATAGCAATGGGTTTGCATCTTAAAATGTAAGTATGAACATCTGGTATGTCATTTGAAAAAAAATCACAAAATATTTGTTTGTGTGTGCTTAGCTGTGAGCCACTTTTTTGCTTTTATATACCAATATTGAACTCTAAAAGTTAATACTTACTAATTATAATACATAACTAGCTTAAGTAATTAAAATTTTCATCATCCTAGATATCTTAAAGCAGACTCCTGGCCAACAAGAAGTGCTACAATTATTGGCTGACATTAATGACAAATGGTGTGATATAGGTGAAGCCCTTGGCATTCATGCTCATGTTTTTGAATGCTTAAAAACAAGTCTATTAGACAATAACATGAAACTTGGCAGTGTTATTCACAGCTGGGTGACCACTGCTGAGTCATATCTCATAAACCTGGGAGGCATTGATTGCTGCCATTGAGGGACCCCTAAATTGACAACAGGCACAAAAGCTATGGAGATACGTAAATACCTTGCTGAACATTGCTAAGTCTAATAGTAACGTTGTTTGTTGGTAGCTGATTTCATGTACTTTTTTGTTAAATATATTGCTGCTATTAAATGATTTTTGCTGATTACGCTTATATTGTATGCTGATCTAAAATTATTAAATTGTTATCTCTGTTTATTTGTTGTTATAGTTTTTTCAATTTACTGTGTCCACATTACTGAATGCATCCTTACATATGAACAGCAATTTTTCTCAGTTAACATATTCGCCTGCTGTATTTTTTTTTAAAATTCCCCCTCTAATTTCATATAAAAATAATTATTTCCTGAAATTTATATTATAATATAATAACCTCTCATAATTAAATTAGCGTTATTGTTTAATTCGACACACTCGTTGATTCAACACTTGTAACTCGTGATTACGTGTGGTAAGTGCCGACAATGGATCGATCTGACAGTAATGTTAACGTTCAGTGGCCAGGTAAGAAGTTAAACTATCGGATTATCCTGAAAAAAAAAACGGTACTTTGTGAGGGGTGTGGTCACTAAGCCCTTGACACTAGCTATAGACCCCCTCTTTACCTTAAGATGCCGTTTTTTTAAGGATGACCTGACTTATCTTCAATATTCATTTAATTAGGGTTCCAAATCCATTTGAAGACATTATATCCCCTCACATTGATGCACTCATGTAGCAACATCAGATATTTTGATTTATTATACCCACAGCCATTACCCACTAATTTTATCAAAAAATAATTAATTCCCAAATATATTGGGTTGCTTTAACTTACAAACTTCGCTAATAAATAATTATAAATAATTATATAAATTATAATTATTATTAAATAAATAATTATATCTATAGCCAAATTTAGCATGGTGAATTTTTAGTGTTAATATATTGGTAGTTTTGTTGCATGTGATGTGCTCCACCAATACCACACCTTATTCTATGTAGACGTTCATACTCTTACTGATGAGTGGATTGTTTGCTTCTTTTGCACTTTGTAATGCTTGACAAGGAAATATATACAGTATATATACATAATATATATTTTATATGTTATATATTGCATATTATACTTCCGTGTGATAGATGTTGTTGTTATGAAGTTTATGATAGAGCACCTTTAGATATGCTACACATTTCCTTTTTAAGAAGTAGTTTGTTTAGCTACATGACTTCCACAACTTTGTAGTAATTAGTAATCAAACAGCAATGTTTAAAATTGTATCATTGACACAAACTCCTTATAATTTAAAAAATAACGTATCAACAATTAGTTTTTCATGATCTTATTTCCCTAGTAAACTACACATCATTAAACAATTTGTATTGAATGCTTATATAAACACCTAAGTACACAACAAATACTACAAACAATAACAAAAAATATCATGTTTCCAATAATTTCATTAATATATATTACTCAATACACACTGAAAGAAATATTAGAATACACAAAATCTCTGTATCCACATTAACATATACATACTACACAATTACATACTCACATAAAATACATATTTATTTCTTGTGATGTGTGTATATAATGCATTGGTTTAAACAACCAATTTATGTTAACATGCATGTTTAATACTGTCTTAGCTAACATTATTGTTTGTCAAAAATAATACTTATTTCTTGTGATGTGTGTATATAATGCATGGTTAAAACAAACAATTTATGTTAACAGTGCATGTTTAATACTGTCTTAGCTAACATTATTGTTTGTCAAAATATACTTATTTCTTGTGATGTGTGTATATAATGCATTGGTTAAAACAAACATTTTTATGTTAACAGTGCATGTTTAATACTGTCTTAGCTAACATTATTGTTTGTCATTCTTAGGTCCCATTTTATCCCACACGACACATTATCAGAGTTTTTTTCTACTCTGTGTGGATGTTAAGATTGCAGAAGAGTCACTACAAATTGAAGGTGTAAGCAGTTCATCTTGGTACTTTCATGGAAGGTCTGGAGTAGTTAAACTTTCAGATAAAGACATCTTCAAATGTCTTGCAAGTACATCAAGAAAAAACACAATGTACATAATGTTGCAAGACAACATTGTGGAAAGTGTCCTATTTTAGAAGTTGACTTTAGCAATGAAAGGTCTTTATATTCATTTCTGCAATCACTTCAAGATGATATGTTCCAGTCAGATGTAGCAAAGAGCTTAAAACAACTTATAGAACCTGGCTATAATATATCTGTTGATGCTAGACTTTATCTTGCTACTCCATCACATCACAAAAAAGATTGTATTTTAAAGGAGGTCACATTTGATAACCATGGAGAATGTATTGCACAACTTTTAGATGGAGCTGTTTTGACTTCAGATGTGCTTTGCTTCAGTTTCAAAAATCACTACAGGTGAGCAAGTGCCTTAATCAGTAAAATTGTTAAATTTAACTATTTCATGAAGATATATCATTACAAGCTGTTCTTAGAGAACTCAAAGACGTCACTCATTGGTTTCCATTGGGAATTTTCCTGGCATTCCATACTCTCAAATGAGCAGTATCAAACAAACGCATCCACATTTCTCACAGCAAAAAGAAGCATTAATAGAAGTTATCCACCTTTGGATGGAGTTAGATGAGGCAACTTGGACAAAATTGATAATAGGTCTCAAAAACTCAGGACAAGTAACTCTAGCAAAGAAATTAGTATCAAATATGGTATGTGATACAAAGATACACACTTGTTTATCTTTCACCTTACAATCTAGTTCCTGACATGATACTTGATCATTGGGAAAAGCAAGATTTTGCTGACAGAAGGATATTAACAGTGTGTTCGATATAATGTAAGTTTATTAATGATATAGTAATTATGTAGGATGATGAAGTCATTTCAAAAGTAAAGTTGTAGAACAAAGTGAGTTAAGACTGGAGAAAGCAAAAATTGAGTTACAAAACCAGACCATGAAAGAAAGTGATTTGAAAAATGATTTAGAAGAGATTCGAGAGAGCTTAAAAAAAGTGACTCTTCAAGCTGCCACTTTTGTTCAAAAAAAGGAAGAAGTTAAGTCAAAATTGGATAAACGAAAGAGCCAGAAAGAAAAGCTACTCCAATATTCTAATGATGATGCTGTCGTTTTGGAAATAGTCACAGAAATTGAAGACATGATATCAGAATTAGAGCTACAACTAACTGAACTTGAGCTAAATATTTACAAAGAAAAAGCAAATGAAGGTAATCTACAGCACAGACTCCGAGACACACAGAAGAAAATTAATGAAGAGGAATCAAAATTGTTTGAAATAAAGAAAGAAAAGGAAAAATTACAAGCAACTTTAGCAAAACATAGACTACAATTTAATAAACTTGTTCAGGAAAATGCTGAAAAGAAAGCTTCATATGAAAAGGTACTTGTATATGAAAATATTTCTAAGTTTGTATTGAAACAAAATTAATAAACATTTTACAACAGAAAGAAAGTATAGATGAACATGTGCAAATAACCAAAGAAAATGAAGATTTTCAAGATGTTCCTGGAATTCATCTTGATCATTTGGGGAGTGACAAACGTAATTATCCTTTATCGATAATAGCTAATATTATTATTTTCTTTAAATATATATAGCGACGGGAAAAATTTTTGCTAAATACATAGATCAGAATGGAGCATTCCTAGTACACCAAGTGCCACCAGAATGGGGACATTTAAAGTCTCAGTTGTGTAAGATACTTTTACATGAACTAATCATTAATATCACATCTTCTTGTAAATTCTATACAGAGTGAATAAAGATGTCTATGGATATTGTATTATCGTAACGATGATGGGGCATTACTACCTGTCTTCAGATGCTGAGCGCAAATTTCATACCATCAAGGAATTAGTAGAAGCTTATGTTGATTCACCATTTCAAGCAAAGATTCGAACCACAGCTAACGTCTACCTTAAACATCCTATTCAGAAGCCTAAGTCATCATATAGGCCTGATCAAGTATGGAAAGAGTTTTATGATGTAAAGAAAAAAGGTCATTTTATTATAATTGTATAACTGGTGTATCAACTTGGGACAAACCAGACACTGGAGGTATCATTCATAGCCCAGAACGAAGAAAGTCGCATAGAAAGACAATTGTTTCCTTTCCTGATCTAGAATGTTATCTTAATCAAATCACTGAAGAATCAGATGAAGAAGCTGCTTTTGATTCACAAATTTAATGTTTAAATAATACCTTTTTAATTCTATATTATGATGCAAAAATCTTACTGTAACATAATTAATTTCACTATATACTTGTTTTCATTATATTACCTTGTCTATTGAATATTCCTGTTTCTTATCTTTTTGGTTAAAATTAAAGAAATATTATAATTATATGTAGGAGTTGACATCTGAGGTATTTGGTAAAGGGAAAGTACATAACTTTATATTTTAAGTTTTTAATCAGACTAAATTAATAACAAGTGGTGTGATGTAGATGAAGACCTTGGCATTCTTGATATGTTTTGAGTTCTTTAAAATAAGTCTGTTTGATGATTACATATAATTTGATGGTGTTATTCACAGCTTGCAACTACTAGTGAGTCATATATTACAACCTGGGAGATATTGATTGCCACCATTAAGGAACCCTTAGTTAACAGGCATAAAGTTATGCGACATACAGAAACACCTTGCTGAACATTGCTAAGGGTAATAGAAATTTTGTTGAATATTTATAATAATGCTACTTTTTTTGCGAACCACATATTTAATGATTTGTTGTTATTACATCTATATAGTACTGTTGACTAAGTTATCTAATTGTTATCTTGATACATATATAAGAACAATAGCTTTCTCTGTTACAATCATATAAGTGTTGTATTAACTTGGGACAAATCATCCACTGGTATCATTAATAACTAAGTCAAAGTAGTTGCATATTATATCTTTTAGTTAATTATCCTGAACGTAATTGTTAAGGTAAAAATATCTGAAAATTTTTTTCAGCTTTTTTTTGATGGAATCATGTAAAGATACTTGTTCTATAATTGATCATGCTTTAAAAAACTTTTTAAACCTTAGTACTTTGCAGAAATGTAGTTTGATTCCTTAATATCTGCAATGTTTGGAGACGTCAAATAATAATATAAAGAAACCTAGAGAGCTGAAACTTTTGAAAATTAAAGATGAAGTCAATTACTACAATTTTACGGATGGATTTATTTCTACAATAATATTTGACATTTTACAAAGCTATAAACCTCCCTACTTTAATCACTATTATTATTATATGTTATACAAATCGTACAAAGAAATGCATCCGTAAAAGTACTAAAATTGATCATTTTCGTTCTTGAACTTGTCAGCAGGTTGTTACATTATCCATAAAATCAAAAAATCACAACAACAGTATTAACAGTGCAAAAGTCGCCATTGATAATGAATAATCAATTTTCATTAATTTAAGGCCAATGAATACACTTAGTGTCAGGTTATTGATAAGTGACTTTCGCGGGGTTAAAATAGTTAAATATATTATTACTATTTTTATTATTGTTGTTATTATTGTTATTAAAGCATGGTCTGCTTTGAGATGAAGGCACATAAGACTACGAACAATAATAATAATAATAATAATAGCAATAATAATTAATACATTTTATTTAACTATTTTAACCCCGCGAAAGTCACTTATCAATAACCTGACACTAAGTGTATTCATTGGCTTTAATTAATGAAAATCGATTATTCATTATCAAGATGGCGACTTTTGCACTGTTAGATACTGTTGTTGTGATTTTTGATTTTATGGATAATGTAACAACCTGCTGACAAGTTCAAGAACGAAAATGATCAATTTTAGTACTTTTACGGATGCATTTCTTTGTACGATTTGTATAACATATAATAATAATAGTGATTAAAGTAGGGAAGGTTTATAGCTTTGTAAAAATGTCAAATATTATTATAGAAATAAATCCATCCGTAAAATTGTAGTAATTGACTTCAACTTTAATTTTCAAAAGTTTCAGCTCTCTAGGTTCTTTAATATTATTATTTGACGTCTCCAAACATTGCAGATATTAAGGAATCAAACTACATTTCTGCAAAAGTACTAGGGTTTAATAAATTTTTTAAAGCATGATCAATTATTAGAACAAGTATCTTTACATGATTCCATCAAAAAAAAGCTGAAAAAAATTTCAGATATTTTTACCTTAAAGTGGTTTATTTGTAATAAATATACTACTTTCAATAACTACTTGACAAGATATACAGATCAATGTAAGCAAGCTGTGATAGCATCACAGCTAACAGCTGATAACAGATTTTTGTTAGAGACACTAATGTTATAATGTTAATCATAAGTCACGCTGTCTGCAGCGTATGTATAGACTAGGAGTAAATTTATTACCACCCCTTCATTAGTGGATTTCTACTGATTACGTATTCATAAATTGTATTTATTTCGTTACATCACATGTCGTAATAATTAATTAATTATGCTTGAGCACGCCCATCTTGTTACTTTTAAATTACGGAAGTTGCTTTTTGCTTTCAGCTATAGGAACTTCAAAGTGATTGTAATCAAATGAGCGATCAGCAGGAGCAGTCTGAGGTATGTATTGTTATAGTTACTATTCTTCTATTGTTATAATTTGTTTTTAGATTGTTGTGAGTCTTCCTGAGTCTAGTATGCCTAGAGATGAGCGTCATAGTCAAGTTAACAACGAGTCTGATACTGATCATAACATTGGTAGGTGCATAACAATAATTAAGTGATATTGATGTATTGTAAGGTATAAAGATCTTTAGCTGAGAATATATACTGGTTGTGTATGATCATAGATATTCTAGTTCACAATCCATAAACCAGTGTCTCCTTCCAGACACCCATTAGCTTAATGCGATAAAGGGCATCTGATGAACCATGTCTAATTTCTTAGTATTGTGATCATGACATCATGACAGATCACTCCTTTCCAATATAATATGGCATATCTCAGTAGATGTTTGGTATATACTACGTTATGTTCATGATATCTTCAATAACTACTTTAAAAAGGATTATATTCTTATACTTTTACTCTTAATATTGTCATTGTTATTTTCTTTGTTTTATTTTTGTAATACTTTGTGTGGTTAATAGATGCCAAAGATTTCCAACATTCTGATTGGTTAGCCAAAAAACTGTTTTTCAAAACCAAAGAATTATATATTAAAGACACTAGATATTCTCTGGCATTAAGTGAGTAGATGTTTGGGCATAACACTAAAAAACAATACCCGAGTATTCTTAGTTCCCTAGTATATAATATAACTATATGATGCATCCAATTGTTATTTATGTATATATGTAGATTATTAAATCAATTCTGTGACTTTTTCTATCTATTTTGTGTACAGTAGACAATGAAGGTTCCTATCTTTCAAAAGTGACTCAGGAACAACAGGTATTAGTGGTGTTAATTTTAATTTACATATATTATAGTCCTGTACTTAAATTAATAATGTTATTTTATTTATTAGAGTGGTCAAAGTGAGATTGTATTTGCTAAGTCTGGTACATCCAGTGATATATATAGTGCACCACAATATGACCATTATAGTGAACCAGCAACTCTTGAATCATGGTAAGACTGATTGTAATATAAATAAATTGCATACCAATATTAAAAAATTTCCTTTTGCGCTCTAACCTCACTAATATTATCATAGCATGACCCAATTAAAACAATACTTTTCTTGAGAGTATTTCTTCGGGTTCTAGTCCAACAAACTAACCTTCCTTTTTGATTGCTGATAGGCAGAGGAGATTGCACTATTGGAATGTGTGGAATGTGAGCCAGTATCACAATGTAATTGTGATAATAATTTATAACCACTATGTAAACATTGTAGTACTCCTCCATATTCTATGCGTTCCAAATGGGGTAGTAAGCCTAGTTTGTTCTAGACCATCAGCTTATCAAAGGAGGACTGGTTAGTATGCTAGACTATTCAGGTTCTAGATCTCAATTTACTTTGAAGAAATAAGAAATTTAGCACTTAATATATTAGTAATAAATGAACAGTAGGAAACCAAAAATTAATATTTTTCTACTATATGAACTAAGATTTATTGGTGCTTGCTAGGGACATTCATAAAACTTTGTATGTATAATTAAGCAAGTTTATTAGTCAAATGATTTGTTTTTGTATTTATTTATTTATATTTTTTATTTATTTTTTTTTTTATTTTATTTATTTATTTATTTGTATTATCTTTCAGATATCATTATTAAATCTGACTGGCTTGCAAAAACAATTACTAATCGTCTCATTACCGTTAAGGTGTCCCTTTTCTTTGAGCATCATTGGATTACTGAGAGCAAGCAGTCAACTCTTACTAATTGTTTGTTACATCTTTTAAATTGCCGATCAAATGCACCAAGTAATCAACAAGGATTTTATTTTTATGAAACAGCTGCAGTAAGAACACTCTCTGATAACTGCAAAGAAAAAGAATTAGTTTATTCCAAAACCTTCAACTATATTTCTGTCATGGAGTCTGCCATTAAACACCATCTCTATTTAAAAGGAAAGTTGATAAGACATATCGAAATTCCAATTCTTCATACACCATTTTTTAATGATGATGACCTTAATAGTCATTTTAATAAAATGACTGAAGATTTTTATAGAAGTAAAAGTATCTACAGAACGAAATCGTAAATGGGATGAAGGTCTTCCTAGTGGAATGGCCATGATTAATATCTGGAGTATTGGTAGTAGCAAAGCAGCATCATATATTCTTCCTCTTCTATAAGGTCATTTATACAACAATTATGTTTGGACGATGTTTGACCTTATCCGAGATGTACCTGATCTTCACAAAGCACCTGTGACCACTACAGAGGCCACAAAAGGATCACGTCCACGTCTCCACTCTCTTTTACGTTCTGCTAGCTTGTCTGCTTGTCAAGACAGCAATCGTACATGTGTTTGTAAATTGATTAGTTATCATGATACCTCTCTTAGTCAAAGTGAAATAAATATAAAATTGAAGCAGTTTCAAAAAGATGCTGACTCAGCTGCCACTCAAATGCATTTAAAAAATCTGATTGACTTAAAATAATATTCTTATGCTTTGTACAGAAAGTGAAGAAGAATGTTTGAAAAAAACATTTGATGATATTGTCCATAGAGAGCTTAATAGGTCATTTGAAATTCCTCTACCTTATATTTTTCTCCGTAGCTATTTCTTTGATTCTGGTAATCTTTATGTTACGAAAGAAAAATTTACAAGAAAAAGGAGGCATGCTTGGAATGCTAAAAGAAGATTGCGTTGAGTTTTGTCGACTTTTCACATCGTCTGGTAGCCTCATTGATGTAAGCTTAATTGATGAAATTCAAATATTATTATCTTAAGACCAGTCGACTTTTTTCATGAGCTAGATAAATTATTTCATCCATCTCCTAATGTTGACCCCTTGTCTCAAAATATGGTATTGTTACTGAGTCAGTTGCTTATGGTCTTTTCAAAGACCATGCAAATGTAATGATGGAAGTACTCATTTCATTTGGTATAGGAGCGAAATTGAAATCAAGTCAAGTCAATTGGCACACTTCCAGCTCCCAATAATATAATATATTATGTTCCCAATGCCAGTACAGCAGAGCCTGATTATAACTGTCAACCCAATGCATTACACCTCTTACGAGACATTGATAGACCAATGTCACATTCAAAAGTAGCATTTACATCAAAATTTTTTAAACCTTCTACCTCCTCAAAACTGGAGCTACCTGATATACCAGTTGGAAACATTGCAACATTTAAAGTATTTTCATCTGATGTACTTAGTCATGTCTTTGAGTTTGTATATAATGGTGATGCTATTGAATTTCGCTTTCCATCTCCATGTGACCAAGAACTCGAAGAAACTTGTAAGAACATTTTCACGGTTTGTCATGAGATAATGCCTAACACAACCAAGTATAACTTTGCTGTAATGTGTTCTGCTGATGCAGACCTGACACTTGCCGATAAATTAAAAACGACAACATCATCTTTTACCTAACACAAAGTTATGTCCAGCCTGTCAAAGGAAGGACTACACGAAAAGTCTCTTCTAAATATTTGGAATAAGATACTTAAAGAGGTATATTAGTTATTTTATATTTTCTCACTGATTTAATTAACTTTTTTTATTAGGAAATATATAAAGTCCCTATAAAGAAAAGACTAAATGGAGGTAAATATTACATAATTATTAAACCTGACTTAATTGTTGTTTTTAAGATCCATTGACAATGGAAGAGACCTTCTTAGTTGTAAAAGGATTGGAAAATCTCTCAGAGGACAACACTACAGGTTGTTGCTCAATGTCTAGATATGCCTGGGTTTTTCTCCTTAGCAAAGACAAAGTGGAAAAAATGCATGAAAATGATTCAGGACTGGGAAGATTTCGTTCATTAGATGAGAAAGAAAAACAAAAGCAAGAAGCCTCGAGGAAATGCTTGCAAAAAAACTAATGGATGCTTCCATTAAGATTTACAAAGAGAATGAAAGTGAAAGTGAAGCTTTAGAAAATGTGGCTAGTTCACTCAACTATGAAGGTCAGTGATACTTTTGACTTTTATTATTATACTGCTTTTTAAGTTTTATCATTGAGTTTTCTTTCTTTAGTTGCTATTTATATGAGGGATAAGAAAGTTACTTAAAGTCAAAATGATGATAGTTGATCATAAAAATTTCAAGCCTTAATGGTGTATTTGTTTTCATTTTTAAGTGTGAATTTTTATAACTAAACATTATTGATTTTTTAGAAACACTATAAACCTAAATTAATATTATGTCTATTAAGTTACTTCTTTATTTTTATACTTTTATAGGTAGTGTTTCTAGGTCTGGTAGAAAGTCATACTTTGCTGTATAT
Source organism: Gigantopelta aegis (assembly GCF_016097555.1). Lineage (NCBI taxonomy): Eukaryota > Metazoa > Mollusca > Gastropoda > Neomphalida > Peltospiridae > Gigantopelta > Gigantopelta aegis. The sequence continues at coordinate 26,944 of NW_024533081.1, forward strand.
AGTTAATGTTTAGGTTTAGAAGGGAGGGGTCAGTTTAATACACAGCAAATTATACACTTCCTACCAGTCAAAATAGCCACTGCCTTTTATTTAATTAGAATGGTGCTTTATTGATTTTATTATTATTTTAACTAGTTGACAGGAAATACGTATGTCATATCACTGCATGGATCCATTGCAGTTTCCAAATATTTTCAATATTATGCTCTAATTATAAGAATACTGCTTGGTGTGGTAAGGGGGTTAACTGAAGGAGCAAAAACCAGTAATATCTATATAGGATAAATTATTTATTCTACAAGCTAAAGTGACAGCAAAGATTTCCAATTGAAATCTAAGCAAAAGATTGTGTTGTAGTTGATAAAGATAATTTAAAAGGAAAATATATAAAGTAATATTAAAACTTTCCTTATATATCATGACTAGTTAGTACTTTTAGTGTGTATGTGCGTGCAAGTATGTATGATGTTGTGTTATTTATTCGTCTTTTACAAGTCCTATAATAGCTAGCAGGGCCTAATTAATAGCAGTACCAATTGAAGAGTGTTAGGTATCCAATTAAGTGCAGAAGCATATACATCACAGCTCCTTGAGTTACTAAGCAAACTTGTGGTATATATTATAAATATAGGCACACAATAAACTGTACTATCTGACAATCGATTATCACATTTTTTCTGTATTATTATAAAATTAACACTTGTTCTTTAATTTACATAATAACTGCATCTTTTTTTAAATTAGAAGTCATGAGTGAGTCATTTTCATATTCATCACCAGAGGAAGCTACTTCAGCGAACGTAAGAAATCTAAGAAAAATATAAACTTAAATTTATTAACTCTCATTTTAGCCAGATGCAAACACTAATTCCGACACTTCTAAAGACAACAAACACCAATTTATCAAAAATGAGTTTGTTATAGGAAGTACAGGTGCTCCAGTACGTATATATCAAAGCGATCCTACTACACCAGAAGGTGAGGAATGGCCCTTTTTCACTAGCCTCTATTAATAATCTATTTAATCTTTTGACATTACAGATGTTGCAGGTTTCATTGTAACTCCCAAATGGTTAATGGCATCAATTCTTAACCAAACAATAACAGCTAAAACTGCGCCATTTCTTTTATGTTTGCTGGCCTTCCATGCAGTAGTAAATCAACAGCTCTCAACACTTTCATGTCCCACTATCTTAAAAAGAATATACTTGATTATAATGATAAGTGTGGAATTCGCTTCTTTGATTTGGTTGCTGTACGGAGACCACCAGCAAATGATATTATCTACTCTACTACAGATCAGCCTCTTAACAATGGATATATACAAGTTGTCAAATCAGCTATAGAATATCTATTACGTGTCCGTGGTCAGTTTATTAGGTCTGTGCATAATCCATCCTCTGTAGCTGCTGTTTATTTTAATGATCAAGAATTTGATCATCACTTGATCACAGTTTTTAAAGGTTTATCGGACCTTGCTGATCCCAATGAGCCAAAATCGAAAATTCCTGACTGGAGTCAAGGTATAGCCAGTGGAATCTCTATGATCAATATCTGGGATATTGGTCTCAATAAAGTTGCTTTTTATATTTTGCCCAATTAGCTGGTTTGTTGCATAATAGTTACTCATGGCTTTTTTTCGACATTTTTCGTGATATACCCAAAAACTTTATCAGCCACCATTCATACCAGAAAATAATGTAATGCTGCACGAAATGACAGTGACTGTTCAATGAGATGGCGAGCTCGATTCATTATCTTCTCGCTTTGCAAAGCTGGCCCAGTCATGTCAACACGTGAGAATGTATGCAAATTAATAGGGACATATGGGAAAACAAATGAAGACAGTAACTTAGCAGATTTTTGATTGAGGTTTTTAAAAAAGAGGCAAAATGTGCAGCTACGCAAATGAAAGTTGATAATATCATTGATATGGAAAATGTAATATCTTACAATCCAATGATCACACTACTGCTCAAGTTTTTTAAAAAACTGCTTGATGGCATTGTTCATGACAAATTTAAACATCCTATTGAAATGCCTCTTTCATTTGTATTTCTTCGCAGTTTTTTATTTGCTACTGACACCTTTGTATAGGAAAGAGATTGGTTTAAAGTTAAAAGCTAAAAAATTGAAGATTGAAGGTGACAAATTTGAAAATTTTTGTCAGCTTTTTACTTCATTGGTAGCATTATTGATATTAGCCTCATTGATAGCTCATCTGATCTTATTATACTTAAACCAGTAGATTTTTCTTCATGAGCTAGACAAGCTTTTCTATCCTTCACTCAATGTTGACCCACTAGTTAGTAATTATGGCATTGTTACAGAATCAACTGCTAAATTTTCTTTTTGGAACAGATAAAACAAGCACTATTATGTCTTTTTTAACATCTATTGGTTTGCAACAAAATTATCATCATTGCAAGTGAATTTTTCAATTAAAGATCAATATTGTCTATTATTTATCTACTGTTTGCACTGCCTTCTCCTATATTAACATGTGATACGGCATCATTACATTTGATACGTGATGTAAATATACCCATTGTCAAATTTCCAAAATATTTTTGTTACTACTTTTTTAAGTTTGTACTCATTGACAATAATAGAAATACCCGATGATCCACATAATAATTTAACTAGGTTTAGAGCCTTTCCGTCTAATGCATCCAATAATGAAGGAGTAGTCTTTGATCTTGTATATCTTGGTGATGCAATTGAGTTTCGTTTTCCAACAGTATTTAATGAAGTATCAAGTGATCATATTGATGTTTGTACTCAAATCATTACTGTTTGTCATAAAAGTTATGCCATCTGGTTCTAAATACAACTTTGCTGTTATGTGCTCTGCTGATCCTGATCTAAATGCTGCTTATAAACTTAAAAGAAAATCGTCCATATACTTCCGAATACAAAAACTTTGTGAAATTTGTCAAGTGGATGTAGACTCAATAGTGCTATATTACAAACATGGAATACAGTACTTTAGTAAAGTAAGTGATGTTACTATTTTTTATTTGATCATTCTGTCCATTTATATTAGGATGAAAATAAAGTACCTGAAGGCAAAAAGACTTAATGGAGGTAGAAATGACATAAGATATTACGTTTTATATTTTTATTATGTGTCCTCAGATCCATTGTCAATTGAAGAAGCTTTTTAAAGTGACTGATGAAATGTCAAAAACTGCCAGATGAAACATTACTTTTGTTGCCATCACCTTGATATTCCAACAATGGAAATTACTTCATCCACCAGGAGACAAGTGGAGATATTGCATGAAAATGATCTTTGCCTGGGAAGACTTGACCAAGCAAAAGAAAGAGGGAAGCATAAGAAAGCACTTGCAGTTTTAAGCTCATGAATGCAGCCAATGAGATATATAGTAAAAACAAAAGAGGAAAGCAAAAAAAGCTAGAAACTATAGCAAGATGTCTCAATTTCGAGGTAAATAAATGTTTATGTTTACATATAAAAGCTATAAAAATGTTGAATGTTATATATTACATGTATTAAGTAATATAGCTATTGTTATTGAAACTTATTTGGTTACAGTTGCTCACAGTAGGATGCAATCAGGAGATCAGAAATAAGGAAGGAAATAAGTTAATATGTAATGACTATTAAGTTACACTTAATAATAATTATTCATATACATGAGTATTGTGTGGTGTCAATGTTTTATACATAGCTTTTCATAATGAAACAGTAATAAACCTATTATTTATCACTTATATTGGGTTTAGTTATTATTAAAACCAGACAATATTAACCTGTTCATATGATTAAGCACCCACCCATTGGTCACTATGAAAACTGTAAATCATGTGACCAACAGTTTTTTGTTGGTACTTAACGTGTTGGTAGAAATCTGAAGTCTTACCTACAGGTAAAGATATCTCTAAATGATTTATTATTCAAATGGGTCATAATCCTTGTATTACCAAACAAATTATATGTATTGCAGTATGTATAATTATCTATTCTATACACGGGGTTTGCCTGCGCAGTTAAAAGCTAGATTTAATGATATTGTGGTCTCCTTAGTCTGCCTAGTTCACGTGGACCAGACATTGGAAGGGAGAGGAATGTTTAGGGCAATGTGTGTAAATCATTTGCACACAATGGAATGTTAATTACAGGTAAAGTCACGAACTAAAATCCCCAAACACATTGCGCCTAATAAGTCGTAAACGACCTCTCTTATTTGGGGTGTAAGGAGAATATCAAACTTGGATATTCCATTTTCATAGCACTTGACAAATTCGTGACTGCGGGGAAGACAAAGTATTCACTATGATGTGAAGTAACTCTTGCTATTACATTGTCATGTGATTCGAACTAAAATCATAATGTCACAGACAATTTGATTGGCTCTGCACAATATTGTGCGGAGCCAACCACTTGATCCATTTTCCCCAAACATTCCAATCCCTTCAAATGTCACTGCACTGTTCAGATTTGTTCTTCACACTAAGACACACCAGCAACAAATTAATTATTTCAAACCTACTAGGATTATTGCTCATACTAGTCAGTGACTCGTAGTAGATTAGTATTTGTAGATAATAACATACTGTCTGAAGAAGTATATAGTGATAACAAGTATTAATTGTTAGTGGACAAGTGTTAGCAGGAAGTTACAAATGGGAGGAGGAGGGGGGGGGGGACTTGAGATTAAATCAACAATCAAAATTGTTGTATCTCCCAATTCAAATAAAGAGTAGATTGTGAACCAACACATCTAGTATCTCAACATTGCCTTCAACAATAACTTCCTATAAAATAATGTTAATATTATAGAGAAATTAACTTTCTATAATATATCTATATATATTTGTCTCCTTTAAATATATTGGACAAAAAATTAAAGAAGGAGCTAAGAAATGGACTGATGAGCGTTTATACTCTTCACCTCTACAGGCTTCACAGGATAAAGTAATTGTTTATAATATTTAGAATTTTATCAACATGCATCTATCTGTCCATCACCTTTGATGTTACCCATTTGTCTCATATTTCATTTATTATTTGCGTGGTCTATCTATATCAGTAGTGTTATCATTACTCCTCATCTGTCTTCTAATAGATAAGTATTTTTGTCATCACTGTATTTAGGAAAATTACGGACTTTCATATGACTCCAGAGAGTATAGGCATATTGCTCTTCACACAGGAATTTGTGTCCGGAAGGTCATCAGATGTCGCTACCTACAAAAAGTGATTCTGCAAGGGACAGTAAGTAAGAGCATTTTAATATGTGTACTAATGGTACTTGAAGGGATAACATACGTTTTACTCTGTGAAAACAGGCTAGGCAATCATACATAAAAAATCATTTTAAATTTTTAAGTGTTAAAAATTACACCTGCTCAAGCTATTTTACTATTTTTTGTCTACTATAGATGCAGTGTCTTTTGCTATTACTCCCAGGTTGGCTAAAGAAAGGTATCCTTGATGAGACATAAAAGCTAGAACAGCTCCTTTATTATTATGCTTTGCTGGGTCTTCCTAACAGTGGGAAATCAACTGCCCTAAATCAGTTAATGCATCGTTCTTTTGGGTACAATATTTATAATAACAACATGGATCGTGGAATAAGAATTATGACTTTGCTGCAGTGAGAAGACCACCTCAAAATAACATCTAAATATGAAGATGCTAATGTCTGGTCAACAATGGATATATATTAGTAGTTGAGTCAGCAATAGAATTTCTTTTACGCATTAGAGGTCATTCTATCAAAAATGTTGCTGTTCTTCCATCAAAACAGTCTTATTTTGAAGATGAAGATCTTAATAAGCATTTGATTTTCTTTTTCAAAAAATTTAAGAAACCTCACTTGTAAAAGTGATGCTAAAGAAAACCTGTCATTTGGAGTCAAAGCTTAGCAAGTGGAATATCCATGATTAATATCTGGGGACATAGGCCTAAACAAAGCAGGTTTTATATATTTTGCCTCGTTTAGCTGGTTTTGCTATATAATTGTCGCTAACTCTATTTTCGACTTATCCGCGACTTAGATCATCTTATGACCTACCTGAAATACAAGAAAAACCACCATCCTTCACGTAATGACAAAGAATGTATCATGAGGATGGCGAGCTCGTATTCATTATCTTCTTCGCTTTGCCTAAAAACTTTCACATGACAATCCAAATGGTTCAAAGGTATGTAGGTAAATTGATTGCCACATGCAAATCAGAAATTGAAAAGAAACTTTAGAGAAAAAAATTAAGGAATTCAAAAATGAAGCAGATATGGTTAGCACGCAAATGAAAGTCAAGGATCTTGTAGACATGATGGTGTTCTAGACTTTCATCCCAATAATGAAAAATTCTTTCTTTCTAAAAGTACTACTTGATGGACATAGTCCACAGTCAAAACCCCCCCCCCCCAGTTTCAAAAACCAATAGAAATGACTCTTTATTTGTATTTTTACGTAGCTTTTCTATACATCAAGTGACATTAGCATTAAAAAAGATGAATTAAAGCAAAAGGCAGCAGTGCTGGGTGTTGAAGGTAATAAGCTTGAAGAGTTTTGTCAACTCTTTACTTCATTTGGTAGCATTATGATGTTAGCCTCATTGATGCTCATCTGATCGTTATTATACTTAAACCAGTAGATTTTCTTCATGAACTAGACAAGCTGTTCTATCCTTCCCCAAATGTTGACCCATAGTTACTACTTATGGCATTGTTACAAAGTCAAGCTGAATTAATTTTTGGAAGCAAGGAAGCAAGTAGTGTTTTCATGTCATTTCTCATGTCTATTGGCTTAGCAGTCAAATTGTCCTCAGAACAATTGAGTATCACATTAAGTGATGGTTTGCTTATTATATACCTAATGTGTTTGTACAGCTAAACCAATTTTAGAATGGGACCAACTGCTTTTTGCTTCTTTTTACATTAATGAGCACATTGTCACACTTGAAAGTGAAGCTTGCATTGCTTCTGACATTAATGAGCCATGGTCACACTTCCAAGTGAAGTTTGCTGAATGTATTCTTAAGGAATACCATTTTACAAGATTAGAAATGAGTAAAGCCCCCCCCCCCCGCCACATATTAAGTGACTAGATTTAGAGCCTTTCCCTCTCAGTATTCCTAGTGATGAAGGAGTTGTTTTCCGATCTAGTATATTCGGTGATGGCAATGCTTGAGTTAAGTTTCGTATTCTTACACCATATGACATTCTTGCATTGAAGAGATATGTACTCAGATCATTACTGTATGCCATAAAAGAATGCCACAGAAAGTAAAATACAACTTTGCTGTTATGGGCTCGTGAGGATCCAAACTCAAAAGCCATTTATAGCTTCGCCGAAATCGTCACCTACTTCCTAATGAAGATATCTTTGTACAAAGTGTGGCAAAGGCAGACTTGAAAGTGACATATTCAAAGCTTGGAATGCAGTGCTCATCAAAGTATGTTTAAGTTGTATCAATTTGTCTATTGTATTTCTTTATAGGATGCTAATAAGGTTCCTCGAAAAAAAATTTTCTCAATGGAGGTAATGTATTCTTAAAATATGAATTTGAATTAAACATATAATTGTGTTTGTAGATCCTTGACATTAGATGAGGCTGTAGATCTAGCTAAAAAAAAATGTCTGCCTTCTCAACATACGTTGTCACGCATTACTGGGCATCTATCAGATGCATCTCTTTTTAACACGCCAATTGAAGAGAAATCATGCTGAAAATGATTTTGCTGGGAAGATTCAGCCAAGGAAAATGGAGAAGAATTCTCAAAAACGGGAACTTGACAATTAGCTAATGAAGGTTGCTAAGAGATCCATGAAAATAACCAAGAGAGGCAGAAACTGGAGAGCATTGCTAGGAATCACTCAATTTTAGAGGTAACTATTCAGTGAACAACATTTTAAAATATTCTATAGTTAATTTCATAAGAGTATTTTCGTTAAGCTAAGAAGCTAGTTAAGTGTCAATATCATAACTTGTGATGTTACTAAGTCATGTTCCTCTTTATAGTGGCAGCAGTATGTCTATATCAGAGAAAAGAAAACTAGCAAGGTCCTGCAAGAGACAGTACTGACCTAAACTAAGTCAAACATGATTACTTTTGATTTTGTGTGTTTTATGATAATTATAATTAATTATGTGAATTGTATGTTGTGAAATTAGAAGTCTCAGTAAGTTTATGATTTTTAATTATTAATATTTGAATGACTTTTGTTAACAGATTGTGTTATTCATATCTAAAAGGAACTACACATCTACATTTAAGATAATAGAGAAGAAGAAGTCAACATTTCAAATTTAATTTAACTATTATAGCAATGCGAAATCATAACAGACACATGTACGAAGATGTTAATGTGTCTATCAGACTAAGTAAGAGATATTTGAACTTCATAGTGCTGTAAATTATCTTTATAGAAAGTGTTAAAAATTGCTTTCTTCTCAAAATTGTATAGCATGTCTTTATATCATAATTAAGAAGATTATTTCATTGAATTTTTTAGAGTTCAAGTGCAGTTGAAAAAATAATAAATAATAGCTTTTGGCTTTAAAAACATAAAACTAGTGAAACTATTACATTAGATATATAATTTATGCTAATAAATAGAAGGTCCATATGGGAACATGTACAAATTGATATTTTCACAAATGCAGATGTTTGTAGTCTAGAGCAGAATCCATTATGCATAGTTCAGAGACACTTTATTAGAAGCTATATTACCTCATTTCAACAAGTTGATCAAGTTATTTACTCATGAGAACTAATGGCCATTCATAGTCTAATATGAAGAAATTGATATACTTCATATTGTAGGAATACAGATACTAGTTGCTGACTAACATGTAGGTTATTTTCTTCTAGCCATAAATGGGCCACAGAAGATGCTTATATGCATTAATGCAAAAGCAGAAGCCATGATGTGATAATTAACCAAATACAGGTCAGCAGCCATTCCCCTCTGATGTCAATACATATAAACAGCTGCTTCTTAGAACTGATCAAGACTTAGATTTACCTTACTACTACGATGGATAGTGAAAAACAACAATCAAGTATGTATTAGTTACAATAGGTATCTGTATAATTTGATATATTGTTTATGATAGGATTACTCTTGTTGACTCTTTCTTAGACATAGAGTTGAGGTAAGTGCATTAAAGATGGTCACATAGTCCCTGCATGTATTTAATACATCATTCTTTAAAGATAAGTATCTTGTTACTGATAACATAACATAGGAAAACTAAACTAACTTTAAAATCTGTTGTCATATTTTTTGTTCTTTTATTCATCATATAGTCATCATCACAATTAGAACAATCAATTGAGCTTTCAGTCAAATATGGCATATACTATAAGACCTATAGTGCAGCCATCATCTCGAAACTCAGAATCAGTAAGTACATAATAAATAGTCATATATTATACTTCATACCTCCTTTAGGTAGTCTCTCAAGGGTACACATATACTATAAATACAAATGTACAACACATTATTTTTATATAGGACCTGATGTGTCAGAAAGTATCATTTTTAATCCATCAGTAAGATTATAATAGCATGTTGAATTATTCGATAAAAATACTACTTTAGGTAAATACTGATAATAATATTACAATATGTAACAATGAAGCATATTCAGTAGGTAAGTATCAAACTAAAACAATACTATATTTATCTTCATTACTTAGGTATTGTATCTACTAATTCAGTAAGTCTATAAAGATATATGTTTGTGTTCTTATAAACTAATAACAATATCAATCAAATTTTTACATTAGCAGCTTGTCAATGTTACCATATAAGCTAGTATAAATATACAACCAACACCAAACATTACTGTTAATAAGGAATGACACCATTTACACATATATAGCTTTCTGATATGTACTACATACTGTTCATACAAGGCATGTATTAAAACATTTTGTCACAATAATAGGTCAATTCACTATAAAATAGTGAAAATACAGAAGTACAACAGGTAAAGTATTGCCTGTATTAATGGTTTGTGCATAATTAATAACCCTTTGTATATTATTACAGTCTGAATATGTGGATATGACTTCAGACGTGTCTACAAGATCACAATCATACAATTTACTCTTTGATACAAATCAAGATACAGACGAAGTATGTTATTTCCCAAAAAAAATTTTATATCAAAAATAATAAGTAATTGTGTTAAGAAATTCATTATAATTATTTAATCTATTTAATTTTATTTTCACATCAGGATCAACTAGACTATGTACCAATGGATGCAGAAACTCAAAATGATGAGGTAGCATATGTCAGTATAGTGTTGTTATAATGTATCTCTCTTTATATATAGACATATGAATCACTTGATACACAGGATGAGGTAAAGTCAATAACCGCATAATAAGAACAAATACATAAAATGTTTCTTTTTACCATGGTGGTGTCAGCACTTAGGCCACTCCGGCCATGGCTGGACCACTTTTTCAATGCAACCACTTTTTGTGTGTGTGTGCATGTGAAGTGGACTGTTGTGACATACACACACACACACACACACACACACTCCTAGAGGCTTTTGGTCCATGGCCTGACCACTTCAAAATAGCCATGCCGCCCTGTTTAAAGTCCATAAAATGTAGGAATAAGATACACATCTGAAACAAGACCATATAGGAATGACAGTATAAAATCCATTACATAGTACTCATACAAAGGAGTGTCAATAAACATGCATATATAATAAAGGCTCTAAGTGTGGCTACTATGTGAGGATTTTATACTACCATTACTACAGTGGTCTTGCTTCCAATAGATGTACCTTATCCCTAACTTTAAAAGACATTTTTATACTTGTTTGTCTTCCTTTTAAACAACACAACCTTTTTATAATAATATTTCTAGCATTTATATATATATATATATAATATATATATATATATATTATATATATATATAGTATATATGTATATGTATGTGTAACCATGGATACTGGAGTAGAGACCCTTCTACTCAAATATCTATGATGTAACTAACCAGTCAAATACTCTGAATAATATATATCCGGTCATTGATCCATTTTTTTCCTTCGAAATACATGGAAGTTATCCTCTCCTTTTCGACAGAAGTACAGAAAAACACAGAAAACGCCTTCAGTTCGCCCTCCATTTTCATTCTATGATAATAATTAATTAATTCAATGTAATAAAATGGCGGAGACTTCCAAACTCAATAAGAATGAATAGTTTTATTGCTAGTGTGCTTGAAATAAACATTTTCAAAAGCAGATAATACATCCAAAAATCATAATTCCTATTAAAATATTTCTTTAAAATATTCTAATTTAATCAGGGCTAAACAAAAGATTGAGAACATTATGACATCCTGCATAGGACAATACTACTGCATACCTGATCATAACTTTGACTCTTTATATTAGACTTATGAAGATATGGAACCTGATGTATCTAATTCTGAAATCTACAGCTCAATTCCTGTTATACATCAGAGGTATTAGCAATAATAACATCAGTATATGTTCTATTTCATATCATAGCCGCCCCCTCCTTATATGAACAACTAAATCAAGTAGATCCATCAACTTATTACAGCTCAATTACAGCAAATAACAGAAACCAGAAGTTAGTATTAGTAAATTGAGCTTTTAATATGCTAAAATTGCAATATGTATATTGGTATATTGTATATTATTAGTATCTTCAAATGTTACCACCACAAAACAGAGGACAACTAACATCAACTGAAATACCTATGCATAACTCTGTTATTTCAGTATGTATATAATCTCTCTATATAAAACACTATATTATAATACATATTACAGAATCAAGGATTATATTATGTACAACCATGCAGCCCCACTTTCAAATCTAGACCACCACATTATGCTCCTGTTCAAACACGTATGTACAATGATCATTAATAGCTTTTAAAGACTGTATTACTGTATAACTGTATAGAACCAGCTGCGGTTCCTTTTAAATCCTGCAGTGTAGGTAGACCATATCAACAACAAGTAATTAATTAAAATACAACATTTTAATAATACATAATATTTTATAATATTACAAATAATAATAATACATAACATTCATAATAATACATAGCATTTTATAATAATACATAGCAATTCTATAATATATATAATATTATATTTAATCATAATAATTTATATTAATTCATACTAATACTTTTTAAACAGATAATTGATGAAAGAAATGAAGTGAAACTGTTTTACAAGCGAGTGTTTTGCTCATCTGCACTATCAATATTTTAATAATAATATTCTTTATTTTTGGAGGAGGACCTTTGACCTTCTGCATTGACAGTGCCTGCTCTGATTGTTCTGTTAATGGTAGTAAGTTCATTGTATAAGTCACTCCTTCCATTATAATTTAGGCTGAACGAAAGGTGTATGCAAAAGGGAACAGTACAGACAATACGGCTATATAATGCACTTGGCTGGTTGTATTGTTGCTATTGTGCTATGCCAGTATGGGGTTGTGGCATTACTTTAATTGTCATTTTTGGGTGTTTGTTATAATACATCTCAAATGTGATAACAATACTATGAGCATTTTTATTTACATGAAATTTAGCTACTGTGATCATTATGTATACATTATGTTTATAGTAACTTACAATTTATAAATTTTGTTATATATGGTTAAGTTGTCACTAGTAAATATATCAGAAAAGTTAACTTTATCTGTATTAACTGTACAAAAGTTAGTAACATGATGCTATAATTGTACCATCTTACAATAAAGTTTGTGAGAAATTTAGCTTGTATAAGTGATAGGATGCCTTATATCAGGATCAATACATGCTATATATCATTAGGTGGATGTTTCACATGACTAGTTTTTCTCAGTAGTTTCTTGTAGTTTTGTTTGATACTCAGTTAAACCCTATATGGCAGCAGGTAGATTAAAGAAGAAAATATTTCTTTGAAAAGGTAATAGACTCAATGAGGCAATATTAACTACCATTACGTTCCATAACTGTGCCCTTAATAACAGCATTATTTCCTTTAAAGTTTGAATGCTTCATGATATGCTAGGCAATGATATTTGTTTTGGACCATTTATACAGATCTAATAAAATTCATTGAAGAATATTTTATATATTATAAAGAAAATAACTTATTTGACTATTATTCAGATACTTAGTCTCATATGTTAATTAAAGCATGATATGACATCTCCAATAAATGTTAACTCACCAGAAATATTATAATCAGTGGTAAGTAACATAGCATCTGTTGATATCTTCTTGTACTCATAATATTCTTAGTCCCTCACAGTAAAGAGATACATTGAGTGTTCCTTCCACATACAACAAAATATAAGTTGAAGTATCAGTACAAGGAAAAGGTGTGAAATAATTTGAGCTTGATGTTGTATATACTGTAACAAACTATTATGGAAAGCATAAATGCACAATGGAGGTGTGGCTGAACATAATACTTATTAATATTATTATCATAAATTAATATACACATCCATACTATATTAATTTTATTGTCTCATAAACTGGAGGAGGTAATAAGACAATGAAATATATAAATTAATGTCCAGTATATAGTGGAGATGAAGTTAATATAACAATTTGTAGTTCAGGAACTAGAGCAAGTTTAGCGAATATTGGCCCCTCCCACAAGAAAGGGAGAGGCTGGCTATAGAAATTTAGATTAAGTTTACTCCAGTTAACGTACACTCTATCAAGCTATCGTTTGACGTAATGGACAATAACGCCGTAAATCAAGTATGTAAGCAATTCATAAATGGATCACTAATAGTTTTACTGTAGGAGTATACATGTCTACTCCTCGAGCTCTGTGAGAATATTAATGGACGCGAGAATGGACAGGAGTTAAGGACAATGGTAATTGAAGTAGTAAATATATATATAAATATATATAATTATATCTATATCAATAATTATATTATTTTGAAGTATGAAATAATAATTAAAAAGAACATTAAACTCATGATCATATTAATAGTGTGTTGTTGATGTGTTTTGATAATAATTCAGTATGTTTTTATGCAATTTTTGTAGTCATGTTCTCAGAAGGAGTTTACCATTAGAAATGATCAACTAAACCTTGAAGTAAATACTATAGAAAACTACACAGTTTTCTTACGTCATGAACTTAGATGAAGTAAGTGTAACTAGTGTGACTTCAATGTATTCTACAAAAATAAATTTTAGGTTGAATTATAATATTTAGTATAAAAAATATTAGAAATACAAATATTATTTTTATAATATTTATTATAAATATAATAATTATAATTAATTGTATGTATTTAATTTATAAATCATAGATCATTCTTATTTAACAATAACCTACAATAAATATCAGCTAAACTTTATCATGTTCATTCAAATTTTAATAACAGTAATAGGTACACTATTATATTACACAATATATAACAATAACTATTTTAGGTAGACACTGATGATGATATTGACCCACAAGCAAATGAAGCCAATTCATCAGGTATTAGTACAATTATATTAAGTCATACCGAAGAAGGCAATCTGTTTTCATTATTATAGGTTATACATCGATAGATCGGTAAGTATGTATATCTATAATTCCTTGTTTACTATAATTTGACATGAATGTGATCATGTATATTTAATTACCAATTGTACTATATCATCTAGTATAGTCCCATGTATGCAACATCAATCAATTAGTATACCTAGAAAGCTGAATGGACTGACTAGCTGAATTTTCATAGTAATGCTAAAATTGGTTTAGATGTATCATGACTTTACAGTTATATACATCTATATCTTATAATATTGTTTATTCTTATATGTGTGGTGTGGTGTGTGTGTCAATGACCTTCTGTGAACAAACACTCAATATGAAGTAAAGTGAAGAAAATAAAGGGTATATATAAAATCAGGTATTCTTTATCCCATATAGAGTTATGCTCAAATCAATAATGACATCATATTAAAACATTCTAGTTGCTGATATTATGACTCATTAATTATTAGTCATATGATGAAGATCACATTGTAATGTATCGACTTCTCAAAACATTAATGTATCAGTTCCTACAAATCCATGAAGAAATTATATTAGAAAAGAACATTAATATGTATCCTACATGAGTGCTACAACTTGTCTGAGTGATATTATGACTCTATATATATCATTAGGTTTATGAAGATATTCAATCTGATCTATCGAATTCTGAAATCTACAGATCAATTTCCTGTTAATACATCAGAGGTATTAGTAATAACATCAGTATATTGTTCTACTTCAATATCACAGCCACCCCTTCATATGAACAACTGATTCAAGAAGATCCATCAACTTATTACAGCTCAACTGCATCAAATAACAGAAACCAAGAAGTTAGTATTAGTTAATGGGCCTTATATTTTATTAGATAGTAGCATCATGATATAGTATATCTCTAGTATCTTCAAATGTTAACAACCTCAAATCAGAGGTAACATCAACTTCAATACCTATGCATAATTCTATTATTTCAGTATGTACATAATCTTTCTACATTAGCACTATAATAATTGTTATAATTCCTTTATATATACAGAATCAGGGATTGTACTATGTACAACCATTTCATCCCTACTTTCAATATGGACTGCTACTTTATGCTTCTGTTCAAACACGTATGTGCAATTAATTATCTTTAGAGAGTGTATTACCATAATTATATAGAACCAGTTGTAGCTCCTTTAAACCCAGTATCAATAGACATACCACGTCAAACAGCAAGTAACATTAACTTATAATTAGGACATTTAATATGATTATTTAACAGACAATGGATGAAGGAAGTCAACTTAACAACTCTTTCTCGAATGAGCATTTTATCTATCTCTCTATATCAATTATTTTAATGATAATATTCCTTATTTTTGGAGGGCCTTGGTCCTTATTTTTCACAATACCTGGTCTGATTCTTGTGCTATCAGTAAGTAAGTTCATTATATTATTAAGATATTTCTTCCATCTAATTTAGTCTGAACGACAAGTGTCTACAAAAAGAAAAACAGTACAAAGTGTGTGGCTATATATGCAATTAATTGGTGGTCTGGCCTCTTGTGCTTTTATTTTTTTTTTATTTTTTACTGTTGTAATATAATGTAGTTATTGGTGTAAATTATATTATTATAATTATAATGCCATGTTCATTTCTGCATATATTATCAGGATGATCTTACATGCATGTTTATAACTACATCACTTAGCCTGACATAATGATAATTAGAATGCAGAGTCTAAAATTGAGAATTGAAATTACCATAGAGTCAATTAGTCCACATGTCTGTCAATATTCTCTTGTTTTTAATAGACTGTTAAAATTACAATATATTGCAAAATGCTTCATTGATGGATTTTAAAATATAATATTAGTCAATGAATTGAGGGATACAATTAATAATTAATTATAGCTACAGTGCTGTATATATTCAACAAAATGATTATATAAACGGTTTTTTTCTTATTTTTTCTGTATTATATATTGTTTATGTGATGCGCAGTAGGAATTCTAGTCTATGACGTCTCTACTCCGCCCAGTTATTAACAAAGAGAACTTAAGCACAAGTAGTAAACATTGGATTATAAGTAGAGTCACTTATAGTGGTTTGTTTTAGGAGAGTTAATTCATACAACTTTGAAAAGAGGTAAGTATATATACATTTGAGAATAATATGATGAATATAATGTAAGTATTTGTAGGGGGTATTTTTCAAAAAAATAATTTAATTTTTAAAAGTCAAGAACAAAAGGCTCAAAAATAGTGCTAGATTGTTTATTATATCTTTTACTATGTTAATCATAATCCATGTTCCCCAGTAAGAGTATATCAGCTAGACTTTATCAATTTAATTCATTCCTATAATACTAAAGTAATAATGTAATTAATAAATGTACATACAATAAATTAATTATATTAATTTAGATGGAGATAATGATAACAGTGAAAGCCACACAATGAAGCAATTTCAACAGGTATGAATTTACTTGTATAAATCAATATAGAAATATTGTATCTACATCATTATAGGACCCGTATAGGGATAGATATACGGACCCATAGATCCCACTATATAGTGTAGTGTCCTAACCCATCATAGGAACCCATAGTAATTGCTATAATCACAAGTGATTACAGCAATTACTTTGTCTGATTATGATTATTCCAATTACCGATTACAATGTTTCTGGAAAGTTTGATTATGATTACGATTGCAATTACAAGCAAAAAAATGTAATTGATTGTAATTTATTATGATTGTAATTGGCCCCAGCCCTGGTGTACAACTATATGTATGTTATGTTGGCAGTATATCTTTCACTTAAAAGTATTGTCAGCATAGTAGAGTTATCAAAAGTATTGTGCATGAACTGTGTTAGTGTATTTTGTATAATTGTGAATTAATACAAATATTAATTGTAAAGTTAGCAGAATGTTGATAAATTTTTATATTTTTTACTATAATTTTATAAAATAAATACTATTTTGTGAGTGTTAGACATGGATGACTTTTTAAGATGTTAGATCATCAAATTAGAAGCATTATTTTCTAGAGATTCTGTAAAGAACATCAGTGATTACTCCAAGTAAGAGCTTCTAAGGAGATCCAGTTAAAACATCAGACACAGGACATCAAATAAGAACATCACTAAGTCCAGTGAAATCATTAGTGAAAAACCTGCAAAGAAATGTAAATAACACAATTGAAAAAACAACTACAAAATCACAGAAATTACAAAAAGAAATGACATTAAATGAACTAAAAGGAGTGAAAGAAGTAAGGGGATCCAATGAACAGATGAGGTGTTCTAACGGTAGGTAAGGGAATCTAATGAAAAATAGTCAATCAGTTAGAAAATAGGGTTGGAAGATGTGCTGTAGTACAAGCATGGGAGCAACTCGCTTACATTTCCAGAACATCACTCAAAGTAAAAGTTCTAGTCAGTTTGTAGCCAAGCAGGAACTAATTGAAAAAGACACAAGATGCATCAATGAGGAGACAAGTTGTTTCAACAATAAATTGATTTAAGGAAATGTCGAGAAGACATGCAGAAGCACTATCACTTCAATATGTACATTCACTTTGTGCTAATTATAATGACAATCAGAATGCAGAGTCCAAAATTGAAAATTGAATTTAGCAATACAGTTGATTAGTCACATATCTGTTGAATTATTCTCTTAGTCTTCGATAGACTGTAAAATTAAAATCTATACAGAATGCTTTATTAAGGGATTATGAGATTTTAGTCAAAGATTTGAGGTACAATTAAATTAGTCATTACTACAGTGTTGCATATTGGAAAATATCTATCAATTTTCAAGATAATTACTATGATAAAAGTTGTTTTCCCTATTTGTCAATGTTCATGTTGAATATTCGTAGTCACAGTAGGAATTCGAGCCTATGACGTCGTTTTCTTCTCCGCCCCGTTGTTGACTAATAGGATAGTGAAAATTTCAAAGCACAAGTATGTAAACATTGGATTATAAGTAGGGCACTTATAGTGGTTTGTTGTAGGAGAGTTATATTCATGACAACTTTGAACAAGAGGTAAGTATATATACATTTGAGATAATCTATGATGAATATAATGTAGTATTTGTAAGTATTTTGATAATGAATATGATTTTTAAAAGTCAAGAACAAAGCTCAAAATAGTGCTAGATATGGCTAGTGTATGCTTCACTATGTTATAACCCATAAATTTAATCCAATGTTCCCAGCAAGAGTATATCAGCTAGACTTTATCAATTTAATTCAATTCGTATAATACGAAGCAATAAATGTAGTTACAATGTACATACAATAAAATTAATTATAATAATTTAGATGGAGATTAATGATAACAGTGAGCCACACAATTATTGAAGCATTTTCAACAGGTATAAGTTTACTTGTATAAATCAATATAGAAATACTCTATCTACATCATTATAGGAGCCTTTTGGATAGAGCAGTAAGTACACATTATCATAGTAATACTAATTATTAATTATTATATTGTTTTAAATTATAATCATAAGCAACATTACTGCGTATGATTATGTATATATATATAGTCAATGACCTCCTGAGAACACTCACATGCAAGGTACAATGAATATTATATATAAATAAATTCATACATGGTTGTTATATAAAATAATAATAACATTGTAGTACTTAGAATATACTAACTACTATAACTCTATTGTATTATTAGTCATATGAAAATACACACGTAGTGATGAATTGACTACTCAAGCATTAAACACATCAGTTCATATAAACACATTTGAGGTAATATAATTATGTAAATAATTCATCAATTAACACATATATAGCTACCTCCTTCCTATGACACATTCTTCACGGAGACCCAACTTATTATAGCTCTCCCGAAGTAAAAGAACAATGAAGTAAGTATGTATTCAATATCATATATCCTATAACAGGTAATTTATTACAAATAACATTGGTATACAAACATACGTCTCATTATATATAATTATTATTTAGCCACCTCCATCTTATGAGCAATTTATACGTAAGAATCAACATTCAATAACTCTACTACAGCAAACAACAGAAACTACGAAAGTTATATACATATATTGTACCAATATTTTAAAATTTGTTTTAACACTTTTAGTTATTATCGTCATTTCCTTCCTGTCAAACAGCAAACGCCATACAAACATCAAACAGCAATTCCAATTCAACATCCTGTAACTACAAATGTAATATAATAATATATATAATGATATTGATCTTATCAGCCTCAGGCAATACTATGTACCTTCGACACAGAGTATGAGCAATATGGGCTACCTGTTAATAGACCATTTAGAGAAGTTATATAAGACTTTCTATATAATACATATATAATTCATTAATACACAGAACATGGCCCCACAGCAGGAACACAGTAATGAGAATGTTTTTGTTTTTTTTTATCTACTTTTTATGTTAAAACAGATAATGACACTGAGTGCTTTTCTAAAGAATGTATTGCCCTGTTCTCTATGCATGTCATATTAATTATTTTTTTTTTCATTTTTTGGTGGTCCTTTTGACCTTAATAGTGACATTAACTCTGCTTTGTCATGTATGATTAGGGTAAGATTTATTTAAAATTTAAAATGTTTACCATTTTTACTTTATTTCATAATTAGGCTCACGAAAGACAGGACGGAAAGAAAAAAGTTTAGAAATACAGTTATATAACACAGTTGCTTAGGATGTATGCCTTACATTAATTTGCTTTCCTGAATGGGCTTTCTTTTGGAACTTTGCATATTTATTTTGATCTTCTTATCTTTTTGTTGATAATTGATTACTTATACATCAATTATGGTTCATATCTTAATTGGTAATGTTAATGAAGTTTAGTTCATTCTATACAAGTGTCCATGTAGTGATTATATATACAATCTTTACATCAATATTTACCTAATCTACATGTTTGTTCTGAATGTTTCTTTTATCAATGAATTACTTATTTTAATTAAATATGTTGTTGGAGATGTTGGCCTTTTCAAAGTATACACATTCTTACTACATAGTTAAAATCACCCAATAATTTAGTTAATACTTAATATTCACAAGTAGGTGTGTGTGTCGCCACACCTTTACTTTATGCCAACCCTCCTTTAAATTTTAGGAAATTCTTATACCTATTTAAAAACGTCAATGTCAAGGTCCAGTAAGTGTAAAATGATCTTCTATGATTACTATATTGTTATATATAATATATCTCTATCTATATAGGGATACCATCGTTCAGGTTCAGAAACAGAGGGAATATAAAGCATTTAATCATCACTTTTCTGATATAAGTAATGCCATTCAAAATCCAGTGGCACTTGCAGGAGAGCTACTACAAGAATCTTTAATAAATGAGTCCACATATCGTGATGTTTTGTGATCGAGGGCTTGTTCTAGTGATAAAATTATGTCTGATGATATCAGTACAATCTCAGATCCAAGGGGAATGCTGACAAGCTGAATTCATTTATCAAAGTTTTTAGAGAAAGATGCCACAATGTCTGACTATGGTGCTCTCCTAAAAACAGATTGTACTAAAGGTATACTATATCAGTTAATGTACTTCAATCAGATCTGATTTTATAATG
The DNA here is from genome assembly GCF_016097555.1 of Gigantopelta aegis. Classification (NCBI taxonomy): domain Eukaryota; kingdom Metazoa; phylum Mollusca; class Gastropoda; order Neomphalida; family Peltospiridae; genus Gigantopelta; species Gigantopelta aegis. The sequence continues at coordinate 48,098 of NW_024533081.1, forward strand.
ATATATTAACATATTAAAGTAATTTTATACAATATTGACTTGTGTTTATGTGATATATAGTATTAATAATGTATAACATGTTTGTTACTTTCCCTACACATTTACAGTAAAATGGTATGCAGAACCTAATATAATTTCACTGTTTTGTTTGTTATTTGAGATTTCTCTAAACTATTGACAAAGTGCGGTATAAAATACAGCGATTTTAGAAAGGGAGTGGTGATGACGGCTTATTTAATGATATAATTAAGATATTGAAAGTTATTCTGATATGGCCAAAGTCTAAGAATTCCTGAAGCGAAATTTAAAACAATATGTGAGAGTAAAGAAGATGAGAATGGAAGCGTCTTGCTATACTGAAGGCATGGAAAAGAAAACATGGCAGTGATGGGACATATTTATATTGGTAGAAGCATTTTTGGCGATGGATGATAGAAACAGGTTGCTGAAAGAATCTTAAATATGTAAAACGTCTACCTCCAGAAGAAGGTAATAATATATACTAGTAACGTGTAATAAGTTTGTGTATATAAAACTAACCTTTAATGTTGTAAGAGATATTCTTTTATATACATGTAGATTAGTTTTAATGACAGTTTGAGTATAAAATAAATTAATTGTCATAATATAATCTTTGCTTATTAAATTAATCTTTTTTTTTTCAATTGTAGCTATTGCTGAAGATGACCAGGCTATTGAAATTGAAGGTAAAGAAAGACGCTCTCAAAGATTTCATTCTAGATCAAAGTATGTGTAACAATACAAAGTAACCTTGTAATATAATCACAACTTTGTATGTGTACACACTTACTCATTATAATTAATTCTCTGGTATTGAATCCTTTCATGTATGAATATTAAACTATAACCTTTAACCTTTGACCCTTGGACATTCCATGGGGGGGGGGGTATTATTATTCGTACTAGGTCAAAAGGCATTACAGTTATACTAACAAATTACTTCTTCATACGAAGCTGTTTTTAAAATGCTAGTTATCATGTGTTGTTTTATTATTCTTATAACAAATTTACGTCTTAGCCAATTACTAAGACCATTCTGTTTTTATCTTATTCTTATAACAATTGATATTATACTCTTAGCAATTATGCTACAATACGTGTTGTTTGATCTTAGTCTTATAACAATTGAATATTATACTCTGATTATGTCTAGACAATTGTTGTTGATGCTTACAATTGATATTATACTCTATTATGTCTAACACAATGATCTATCTATATCTTAACTTACCACTTACTATTTTTTATCATTTACCATTAGAACATCATTCTGATGTAATGCTAGACATTTCAGGATTAGCTCCAGACTTCATTAGCTATCTACTGCTTTCAAAATATCACCTGCCGCAACAAGATCTATTGAATATCAGCATAGGAACTCTAATCCATGGAATGCTCTTAATGATGTGGTTACAGAATGTGTTAAAGTGGAATTGTGACCGTGAAAAAGCAATCCCAATAGACGATGGCTAGTGAATGCAGTGAAATCAGTAGACAGAAACTTGGTTTAAGAATAGAAGCTAAGTATACTGCATCAAAACAATCCTAATATGGTAATACTTGAATGAACTGTTGTGTGTAATTTTAGTGTTATTTTCAAATTTGTACAAAATTTGTAGATTTTTTTTCGAATTTTTTGAAAAATATGTTTTAAAAAGGAACGTGAGAGAGAGCATTACACACATAAAGGTGTTATTGCAGTCTATTGTAATAATGTCTACATTTAGATGTTCTCAGTGGCTTGTTCTTGTTCCTAACATAATTCATTGATGCTATAGAAACCTATGCTGGACACATGATGTCATAATAGTTACACCCATCCATTCTTTAAAGATATTGCTGACTTAAATTCTTGAAAAAGAGAATGGCAGCTAAAAGGTAAAAAGTATAAAATCTCCAAAAATAAATAAACTATATTTTCTGGCGCAAAAGGTCCATTACATATTATATAGCTCATATTCTAATAACTACTTTAATTAAAGGCCTAAAGCAATAGCTAGACTCAATTGTATATATATAATTATGTGTGTGTCTGTGTGTTGTGTCTGTGGTGTGTGTGTGTGTGTGGGTGTAGGGTTTATACAAAACAACTAAATATAAAAAACTTATAAGGTTATATCATCAAGTCGATGTCATGTAGGATGATCATCAGTCAGGACGTACAACTAAAGAGTACAAAGTTTTTAATGCTTCACTTTGCCGATAATAAGTAATGCAATACAAAATCCTATTGCTTTAGCTGGACATTTACTTCAAGCACAGCTAATCAATGCTGATGTACTTAAAATGTCACTAGTCCTGGTCTAGAAACACGGCTATCAAGTCAGTAAGCTAATGCTGTGTGTGCAATCTCAAAAGAATGGAATGCTGACAAATTTTATGTGTTTATTGGAGTCCTAGAGAAAGATACTACTTTTATTAGGAATTTGTGACCAGATTAAAGAGAAATGCACAAAAAGATAGACATAGTAAGAAACTATACTTAATGTCTAGATAAATATAAAACGTACATACTGAAGATAGACCTGACATTAATGTATATGTAGACAAGTAATAACAAGTAATAACATTAGTATATAGTAATTGATACATGTACACTGTAATTAATTAGTTAAGCTGCTTTTGCTTTCTATAGACATAACAATTAGTTTTTGTTATGGAGTAAACTAATTCTCTTTATTATGAAGTGATGTATACTCATTTGTTAGCGTTAAATAGAATTGACTTTAAAGATAATTCTTTGATGTCTTAGAGAAGACGCTCTCCCTATTATTCATTCACAGAGAAATGTACATTAGTCTACTCATAGCTAATTGGTTGACTTTGTATGGAAGTCCAGACAGGACAACACTTGTTACTTTCCAAGTTACTAGCAATTATTCAACTTTTATATTGTTTCTAGACCCCATCCAACCTTTCTAAATCCTAAGCATAACACCAAGTGTTACAGTTGGGGTAGAGTCCATGAGGCAATGTAAAATATAATGTACCAGTAACTTGGAAAAATACTATTTCTTTTAATGTTTAATGCCTTTTACACCTCATTATCATCAGGTTCCAGTGAGAAAGAACTCTCTCTACAATATCAGCAAAGGGAAGGTAAATTCAGGGAATCATATACATTATAACAGAGTTTCTATATAAAACTTAATTGTATTCGTAAATATCAATGAGAGAAATATACACTATTCCTTCTCAACCTCATTTTATAGTTAGTTCTGATCCATCTGAATATTTCAAACTTATTCTAATGATCTTTGTGTGATGCCTTTGAAGCTGATCCACTTCGCATGTAAATGGACTCATTTCCAGTATACTGATGATCTCCAAATCTTAGAATATGATATCACAGTATGAATGGGTAGAGCATATGATAAAGCTAGTAAAATCATTCAGGAATGCAGAGAAAGATAGATGCTGATAATGAAAATTCGGTTTCATTATTTTAGAATGGGGGGGATTTGTCATCTTTCTTCAAAACAGAAAGACACCACTCTTAAGAATATTGGTGGAAAAATGAAGAAAGAGTTAATAATAGAAAGAATGTTTAATATGTAGGGGATTAAGTGTTCATATTTTTTTTCTTGATTCTTATTGTATTCTATTTTGGGCTAAGATTGCTCTAACATCATGTCATATCTCAGGAAAAAAAAACTAGTAGAGGGATTCAAGATTCTTAAATACGATAATTACTAATTTATAGTGTAAAGGTGGTGTCGGATTTGCTGCTGGCTAGCTTATTATTAAAATAAATTATATGGAGCAATTTAATAATGTACAATATGTGACCTGATTTGCAAAAAGGGACCACTTTCTGTCAAAACATTTGTGACCTGACTTTTGAACAACTACTGTTAAAACATCTCAAACATCTCAGTTTGTATACAGTACAGTTGATACATATGCATAACTATTCTACATGTATGTAAAACTGTTTATTGTGTTATGTTTTAACAGTGTTTTTTCACAAATCAGGTCACAAATGTTGTGACAGAAGTGGTCCCTTTTTGCAAATCAGGTCATATATAAAAACCATGATACGCTTCATTGAGCATGAGTAAATTACTTTAAATTTTATAGACCATTTTTGGTTAGGAGTTTGCATCTTCAAAATTATGTTTTACAATGGCAATAGCTTAATATGTACATAATCTAACTATATCTCATATAATTATCTTGCTTGATGGAGGCATTTCATCTTGTATGATAGTATCACTGTAACAATATTCAGTTAATGAATAATTATTATAAATTTTAGTAACAGGTGTGTTTGTTTTGATAAGATATTTGCTGGAGGTGTTTCATCATGTATGACAAATTTTAAAGCCCAAAATTATTCAACAAGAGAGGTATGTGTTAATTATTTTTTCATGACTCTCTAGAATGATTTTATCCTTCAAAGTGTTCTATTTTTATTATACAGTTTCAGTTCCAGATGTCTGCTAGTGATAAAGATCCAATTTGGACTAAGGTGAAGTAGGATCTGATGTTGTTGAAGCATGCCTACGGAGGCTGAGGGACATATTTCTAGGACTAGAGGATCATCATTTATGAGACGAGTAGCATATGTTATGACTAGAGATGGTGAACCATCTGCAGACATTTGCTTGTACAATGATGGCGGCATGTGGCAAGTCAGCAAGCACGCATTGGAAGATACAATGGACACTAAGAGTCATGCTCATTTAGTTGCAAAACATACAACCATCTCGAAACACTTTAATATTACATGGGAAAAATGTTAAACGTTTCAACCTTGCTATGCCAATGATTTCTGCTCTAGCAGCACGACTATATTTGAGTAATTTTCCTGATTATATACCACCACAACCCGAGCGTCAGCCAAATATTGGTGGACAAAATACATGATGAATCATGAGGCCAAAGTGTCATATGACAGAAGAGAATTTCCTGACTGGTGCAAATGAATTAAAAAACACCCGCAACCCACTGCTTCTGGGAACATCTCCAATCTCCTTTAGACAGATGGTATGGTCATTTATAATTGTATACATTATATTCAGCCAAATTAATTGACGATATATGAAGTAAATGTTTAGAAGGTACAAATTATTAGGGTCTAAAATCATTTTGATTTTTCCTCATATAAATGCTAGAAGGAGACCCCGTTGTTACTCTCTGCTTTGTTGGTTTGGTTATAAGAAATTACTCTGATTATTGCTTTCATTATCCTCAGTAACTCTTGCAACACTTGGATAAAGTGTTTAGCATTTAATTTTAAATAGGAATTAATCAATTCAGGAACTATAATGGTCTTACTACTTCATGCATAGGTATATAATAAAATCAACTATCAAACTTTTTAAAAATCAAAAATACCAAGTGATAAGATGCTTAACATTCTCATTTTGAGATTAGTCATCTGTCAAAGAAAGAATCAAAACTTTATTCGCTAGTTACAACAGTACCATGAGTGTCTCAAAGTGATGCATTGCTTCATGACACTCATGTGCTCCTAGCTATACTCTAATACACTGCTTAGAATAACTTGTGAAGAATGTAAAAAGTAAGCCAAAATTTTACTTTGCTATAGCATAATTAAATGACCAAGTTATAGTTTATTAGTCATGCATTTCTTTCTCTTATTGTCTACGTTACTGTAATGGCAACTTTTGACTCAACAATGTTAACCAACTACTGTCCTCTGTCTTGAAGATGATAATGATTTAAGAATATGCATGATGACTGAAAACTAGTCTGGTGTTACTGCCCTTTGGCTTAAAATATTAACTTCCTTGGTGACACCAAAGACAGATGAATTAGCATGCATAATTTGAGAAGTAGATAGTAATCTCGATAACTAAAACTATAAATGAATTCATTTCAAAGTTTATTCAAAATTAAATTAGGTTTGGACGACCTTTTTTATGGGGGGGGGGGGGGCATAACCACAACCCAGACTTCTCTCGTATGCGAGGGAGTTGAATTTTATGCTCACGTGATTGTTTTCAATATCAAATATGGCTACTTCACTCCCCGACAACATCTTGAATGTGCAACCCAGATTGCTAGAAGTAACCTACTCATGCTCTAAGACTGCAAATGTGTTTCTATTGGGAAACGCAGCTAGAACTAGATGATACTGATCTAGCTGGATGTACAGATATGACACGTATGTATCAGTTGGGGATTGAGGAGAAGCTGGCAGTGCAACAAGAAGAAATTTATTAATTGCTTTTGAGAAGCAATTAATCAGAATGAAAACGATGCTTTGAATATGAGGAGTATTTGAAAACCTTGATATGAGTTTACTAAACTAATACAATTAAGATCTGATCGTTTTTTAAGGATGACCACTCACATTTGAATGTGAATATGATTAACTAATTAAGTTTATTTTTTTGTGAGTTGTTTTATCATTAGAATTATATTTGCCAATGTTTCACCATTTCAAGTATAAAAAATGAGTGAAGTAATTTCCCAATAGGTGTGTATGACTATTTTGTGAAAAACAGCTTGCAGTTTAGTTTCTATTCATGTCGCAGTATCTTTAAGTGTTTCTTATTTTGACCACTTCAGTCCATACAACAACAAACGGATTTATACTATAGCTCAATCTATACTATATTATAGCTTTTTTTTAGCGTTTTGCAAGAGTACAAGGAGTATGTCCAATGTATGTGTTCCCCTTCTGATACCCAGCAACTTCAGTAAAAGTTGTCATAGTGTGGTGAACATTGTTATCACAATTATTGTCGCATCATTCAAATTATCTTCTAGCTTATGCTACTCATTGTTCATCATAATAACTTCAAGGTAGGCCAAGCGTCCTCATCAGATTTACTAAAAATAATGGCAAAACTTGGTTATGCATGCACTAGTACTTGAAAGTTATTGGTCAAGAATTTTCCCTCCATGGCCAGGTAGTGTTTTTATACAAGTTTCAATGAGCAATGTTTTCAAGTTTAACAAAACTGCAATGCTCAAAAATTGTCTTCAGAATGGCTACATTCATAGTCACATGACAACTTTGTGGTTACTTTCCTACATTCCAAACGGGATAGTAAGCCAGGTTTGATTCTAGACCAACTGACAGTTCACCTAAAAAGGACAACAGGCTAGCTTGATAGTCTACTACATACATTGTGTAGTATCATTTTATTAAGTTTTAAGCTCTTATTGGCACTTTGACCTTCTATGCTTATATCAACATTTTAAAATAATTATTCAATATAGGGAGGAGGGCCTCAAGAAACTGCTGGGAGTGATGTAAAACCAGAGACCAGTCAGTAAGTTTGAGTATATATATACTATAATCATGAAATTTTCCATTAACTAAATGCGATTCCATGTAAGTTGTATTTAATAATGTTTGTGTAGATAACAAGTTAATAAAATTATGTGCTTTACAAGTTTTCATGTACATGTGTGTGTGTGCTATTTTTATAGTATTTCTTTATATCAGATCCTGCTGATGTCCTTAGAAAGCTCCTGATAAAATAGATGTACTAACGTTATTATGCCAACCTTAGTGCCAGATGGAAAACAATTGGTTTAGCTCTTAGAGTTAGTTCTGATGACTTTGGATGGCTTAAGTCAAAGTCTTTCAACCTAATACTGATAAACTTGCTGATGTGATTGGAGCCTGGTATATGTGCCAAATCATCTCCTGTTACATGGGAGACGTTGATAATGCTATCGAGGGACCTCTTCTTGAGCATAAAGCAAAAGCAGATTAGATACGTGCCCATCTTGGCCTTCTCATTAAGCATCATGTACCATCCACATGGCAAAAATATAATAACTTGCAATAAATTCTGACTTTTACGTTCTGTATTGTAATAAAGCATTTGTGTTTTTTGTATTACTAGTTTTAATTGCTGAAAGTTATTTTTTGAAAGGCGACAATAATTGAACGCGTTGAAAAGACGACAAGAGAGCACAGTTGACTTTGAAATGGGCGTGGCCTCATCCTGCTAGAGCTGTTTATTAGAGTTGCAGTTTATTTCTTTTACTTTGGACTATAAGTAATTAATACTTATATCTTCTTAAAAAAAAAAAAAAAAAAAAAAAAAAAAAAAAAATAAAACTTTGTATTCTAAATTAACACTAGAATTATCAATTCTTAATTACAACATCCTAGCCTTGCTATTAGCAAATATTTGCATAGAAAACACAAGATCTGTAACACACTTTCTATAGCTATTTGGACAGCCATACATTGTAGACAATACCAATTAGACTTATCAGTAATAAACATCAGACTAGTCATAGTAAGACTCATTGTAAATGTGTTTTAGTCAAAGTTTTTGCTTAGTATAATAGCATCTGATGCTTGTATGGACTGTCTCTGTGAGAAGGAGATCTTTTTTGTCTTACTCGATATATAGTGGAATGTAAGTAATAATAAACTAGGTAAAGATCTGGCAAGAAGTTTCATATTCATTGTGTATTAAACTGGAACCCACCCCTAAACATCAACGTAAGTAGGATTTCCTACCTGTCCTATAGACTGTGATTGTTTATAGACACTTTTCATTATTGGTTATAACATTTTAAGAATATCCCTTTTACTCATTTTAAAGTGGATTAATTGATCTAATCAATCTATGGTCATTTAAAGGACATATAATACAAGACAAAAAGTCACAAAATAATAAATATCACACATTGTTGTCATAGTACCAATTTCTAATATGCAGTGTTTGCTTAATTGTCCAGATCAACCAGCTCTTTATTTAATGGATGCTGTAAGTGTTGTCACTAATGTTGTAAGTTGCTGTAGCTTTCCTTCATTGGAATTTGCGATGGGAAAACCCTCCATACTCACATATGTCCTATTAGAAGTTAATTTATTAAGTATACAAACTGCAAATATATTAATTATAATCAAATGAAGTTGGTTTAATAGTTTTCAATGTATTTATTGTTACAGTTGATTGGTTTTTATTTAAACTGATTCTTGTTATTTTACTTGGATAACATGTATCCTTAGTAAATTCCAAAACATGTTATGATTGATACACCTCTTAATGAGAAGGCCTATCCTTGCGCCTTTTGTACTCTACCCAAATGCCCAATTAATAACTCATCCTTTACTCACACAAATTCCTTGTACACAAAACTACAGTGTATGAATCATCTTTTGTAGCTATAGACCTGACTAATATGATAAGCACTGGCAGATCTAGGGGGGTGCCTGGGGATGCATATTTTATTCTATAATAATGTTCATAGTCAATCATTCGTCCAACCCTGAAGTACATAAGTATTAAATGTACTAGCATCGCAAAATATTGGTAGTTTAACACTAAAATGAGATGAGTGTTTGTTAAATTTTATGTTGTAATATTTTTCTTTGTGAATGGTTTAAGTTATTAATATAAGAATTAGGATACAAGAGAACCTTTCACCATGACCTCATCAATATAGATAATTACTCCGTTGCCATTTTTATAGTGAGTGTTATAATACACTTTGCATCCCTTTCATTATTTTGGTCTTCTTGGTACATTAAACATAATTTCCCAAAATTGCCAGTACTAGACCATTTGCTTTTCTATATCCAGAACATGTAAATACTTAGTGACTGTAATTTAAGTCATTGTATAATAAAATCTAGAATAAAAATTTTATTATCCTATAGTATTTTATAGTAGAAAAAAGAGATTTTTTATTTTAATTTTCCAGATATAGGTCTGAACATAGCTTACCAGAACCAGATCTTGATACTAAGCCGACATATATGAACTAAAAATTAATGCTTCGAAAGCAAAAGTGGAATGAATATAGGAATACGCTAAAACTAATGAAACAAGTCGAGCTGATGCAATGAATTCCTCTATGTATCAGTTGTGGCTTGATGAAAAAGGCAGACATGCAACCAGGGAGAACGTTGTTAGTGGTGCTGCTTTGGAGAGATTAGACAGAATGCAGTTGCTGATAATTATGTTATCATCTAAAACTATCAAAATGTGGATGATATAGTTAAAGACAATTCCACAAATATATCATGGAAAATTCACTAGTACTTGTTCCAAGGGATGGTTTGTTATTTTTCAACATTCATGATGGACTAACATGGGTTGCATGGATTCCTAAAATGTATTAAAAAGTATTTAAGTTACAAAATAACTGTTTTTGATCTAATTACTATTAATAATAATTATAATTATTGAGTTTGCAGTTGATGCATTTTAATCTCTTTCAACAAGTTTGAGAATTAAATAAAATAATATATACTAAGATACTGAGTTCACAGATATGAGTAGACCTACATGAATTTTATAATTACAGTAGTGTCTGTGGAAGACTATAGCTATAGAATGCTAGAAATATAGACAGAGAAAACTAGCAAAGGTTTCAAGCATTATTAGTCACAACCTTTACATAATGCTCATGGTAAGGTTTAATAAAATTCATGGTTTATATAAGTGTCTGCAGTTAAAGGGGTGTGATTTAATTTCATTCGTTGCTCTCAAAGTCTCATGTTCAAACAATTATTAAAAGTGGATATGTAATATACATTTCTTAATGTATGAACTAATCCTCAAACACTGGCTCAGCATCTATGAAAATTATTTTACCATATGTCTTTAATCTACAATTATTGGCCTCAGATATTGTTTGTCACTTTGATCAAAGTAAAAATCAAAACCTTATATTATAGCACATGTTACTTTTTATTATGTTTCATGACAAAGCTACTATTCTACTATTTAAATTGATGGTTGAATTACACATAATTCTGTACCAGGCCACAAAACCATTAACTTTACAGTCTATAGTTATATACTACTTTGTGGATAGTGCTGCTGAAAAACCATTATTTCATCGTTCGTGTAGAAGGTACCAGTTTCGCGATAGTACTGACCCAAAAATCACGGTCCTAGTAAGTATATAAAGTACACCACGTATGTTGTACTACGTCTAACATTTGTATACATGATAACATACTATGCCTATCTTAAAGAAATTATTAATCATGTGGAATCATATACGTTATGCTTCTCAATTTAAATCCGTATCCTCCTCAAACTCCTGCTATATCTCAACCTAAATCTCCTCCTCATCATCTTAACAGACACTACTAACGTCCCATTTCTTTGCGCCTTATCCAGAAACTACTAACTTCCCTGTAGTCAGTCAGTACTAGTACTGAACCAAGTAAGTACACAGTACTATGTATGTACTTAGTCTAACTTTGTATACATGTTCACATTACAATTGTCTATCTTAAATCAATAATTAATGCACGTGAATCATCTAGTAAGCATGTGCAGGTATTGTGTTAGCTTATATATATATTTCTGACACATTATGTTTATATACACATCACTAATAACAAACTAATTTATTGCTCAGACCCATAGTATGTAATCCTGTAAATCTTTTACTTACCTAAGTAAAATTTAATGCATTGTCATGTAAATTGTAAATAACCTGTTGTACTGATCTGTAGAAGTTTAGTCACTCAAAAATATAATATGCAAATATATGTGGCATATGTTGTAATGTGTTATTTTTGTACTATTCCTTTATCGATGTCCTTAAGAGCGCTCCCGATAAATTTAGGTGCTAGAATTATTGGCTGATATTGGTGCCAAATGGCAAATAATTGGCTAGCCTCTGAGAGCTGATGGCAATACTTTGAGTGGGTAAATCGCAAACAATGCACATGATTTAATGCTGTTAAAACTGACTTTGTGATTGAAACCTGGAAAAAGTACCAAATCCATCTCCATAGACATGGGAGACATTGATCAGTGCTATAGGTGGACGTCTTGTTAACCACCAAGCAAAAGTAGATATATACGTACCTATCTTGCAAGCCTCCTAATTTAAATGTCTCATGTAGATGCATGACTATAATAACTCCTACACCTTTTGATAAACTTTGACTTTAATTTTTTTTATCTTAGGGATTTTATGTATTATTATGCCAGTTTTAATTGCTAAATTGATCAGCGATGCGCGCACATAGTTTGAACAACGGATTGATGACGTTTTTGATTTCTAATGGGCGTGGCTTCATTCTTGTTAGAGCGTGGTTTGCTGTTACTTTTAGAGTTTTCAGTGTATTTCTTCTTTTACTTGGTAGGACAATAAGGTAATGATTACTTTATTAATTGTAGAACTTTTTCATGTCTGAACTAAGCACAGAATTATCAACTCTTAATTGCTATACCTCTGTCCTTGTTAGTGGTATTTGCTAGAGAACAAAGGGTCTGTCTGCTATATATGTTTCATCAGCTATTGTACAGGCATACTACAATTAGATTTAATCATAAGTAGACAATCTAGATTACATCCTTCATAGTAAAACTCGTTGTCTAGTGTGTTTAGTGCAAAGTTTGCATTAGTATATTATAGCATTAATGCTTGTATGACTTCTTTGTGAGAAGAGACTCTTTTTACACTTACTCTATATATAGTGGATGTAATTAGTGCTAACTAGTAAGATCTGGCAAGAAGTTCAACTTCATTGTGTGAACCCCACCCCTTAACCATTTGGACTGTATGTAACTGTTACATACAATCAATGTTTAAGAGTGGAAATCCACTTTGTTAAACAAAGTAAGAATTCCTACCTGACCCATGACTGTGAATTGTTTATAACCAGTTTTCATTGTAATGGGGTTCTAACATTTTTAAGAATATCCCTGTTACTTATTTTAAAGTCGATTAATTGATCTAAATCAGCTATGGTCATTTGCAATGCATATAATACAAGGACAAGTTTAACAAAAATGAAACTATCAATTGTGTGTCATTAGTTACAAATGTTCTAATATGCAGTGTTTGCCTAATTGTCAGATCAACCAGCTCAAATTTTATTTAATGGATGCTGTAAGTGTTTGTCAATGTAATCTGCTGTAGCTTTCTTTCATTGAATTTGCTATGGGAAAACCCTCCATACCTCACATATGTCGTTATTAGGAGTTTTTATTTAAGTATACAAACTGCAAATATGTTAATTAGGAATCAAATGAAGTGGTTAATAATTTTAAATGGATTTCATTGTTACAGTGGTTTAACTGATTCTTTTAGTGAATTGGATTGCATGTATCCTTAGCAAAATACCAAACATTTTAAGATGATTACACTCTTAATGAAGGCCTAGCCTTGTCTTGTTATGCTCTACTTAAATACACCACTTAATGGCATGACCTCATACCGCTAGAGGGTGCTTGCTTAGAGTTGCAGTTATTTGTCTTTTCTACTTGGACTATAAGGTAATTGATTACTTATATGTCTGAATTAAACACAAAACTTAATTGCCACACCCCTATCCTTGCTAGGAATATTTGCTTAGAAACAAAGGATCTGTAATGCTGTTCATTGTCTAATTGTACAGGCATACAATGTAGCACAATACAATTAGATTTATCAGTAATAACAATCAGACTACATCGTTCCTAGTAAGACTCTTGTCTAGTGTTGTTTTAAGTCAAAGTTTTTGCTTAGTATAATAGCATCTAATGCTTGTATGACCGTCTTTGTGAGAAGACAGATCTTTTTGTACTTACTCTATATATAATGGATGTAAATTAATGATAACTAGGTAAAGATCTGGCATAATACTTCATGTGTGTTATTAACTATTAAACTGATCCCCACCCCCTAAGACATTGAATATATGTAACAAAGTAGGAATTCCTATCTGACCATAGATTGTGGTTGATTTATAGAACACTTTCGTTAACACTTTAAAAACATGCCTGCTTACTCACTGTAACAGTGGATTAATTGATCTAATCAAGCCATGGTTATTTACACGGCATATATATAGTACAGGACAAGAGTTTAACAGTACAAATGTTCTAATATGCAGTTGTTTGCTTAATTGTCAGATCACCCAGCTCTTTAGTTAGTAGATGCTGTAAGTGTTGTCACTATGTAATCTGCTGTAGCTTTTTCTTCTATGAAAACCCTTCATACCTCACACATGTCCCTTATTAGGAAGTTATTTTATACAAAGGAAAAATATGTGAATTAGTAATTATATGAAGTTCTTAATACTTTTCAATGTATTTCACAAGATTGGTTGTTTAACTGATTCTTATAGTTACTTGGATTGCATGTATCCTTAGCAAATTCCAAAACATTTTAAGGTGATAGCACTCTTAATGAGAAGGCCTAGCCTTGCCTTGTTGTACTCTACCTAAATATACCACTTAATAATTCCCTTTACTCAACACATGTTTGTGTACACCAAAACTAAGTATATGAATCATTTTTTGTAGCTATAGATTTGACTAATATTGATAACACTGGCAGATTTAGGGGGTGCCTGGGGTGCATAGGCACCCCCTTTTTATTTTATTTTTATTTTGCAGCCACACCTTACAATTAAAAGGGTGTGCTATATACTAATAACTAGTTATATATTTATTAGGGTTAAAAGTTTTGCTGTGTGCTATGCGTGCAGTCTGTTGTGCCCCCCCCCCCCCTATTTTTACCACTCTGGATCCGCTGGTGATAAGCTTTGTTTTCCAAGTTTATTTTTTAATGGTGTCATATTGTATTTCAATTCCTATGTTTTCTCCATTAAATGTACTAGCATCAAAATATGGTAGTTATACACTAAAATGAGATGAGTGTTTGTTAGATTTTATGTTGTAATATTTTCTTATAGGTAATGGTTTAAGTATTAATATAAGAATTAGTATACAAGAACCTTTCACCATGCCCTCATCATGTATATATAATGTACTCCTGTTGCCATTATAGATAAGTGTTAATAATTCAATGTGCACCTTTACATTATTTTGGTCTTCTTGGTCCATTTAAACATATATGTACCCCAAAATGTAACAGTACCATTTCTAAGACATTTTGCTTTTCTTACCCAGACCCATGTAAATATTAGTGACTGTAATTTAAGTCATTGTATAATAAATCTATAATATTTAGTAATCCTATAGTATTTATAAATAGAAAAAATATAATTTATTTTTAATTTTCCAGATAATATGTCTGAACATAGCTTACCAGACCAGATTTTGGATGCTGTACCAGACATATATGAAGTAAACAATTATGCGAGAACAGCAGATTGGAATAATCTAGGAATACAGCTACAACGAAATAAACAAGTCTAGCTGGATGCAATGAATGTGCTGCTGTGTATCAGTTGTGGCTTAACGAAAAAGGCAGACATGCAACTAGGAGAATGCTGTTTAACTGCTTGACAGATATTAGACAGAAGAGAGTTTCTGATGATTATGTTGATTATCTAAAAACTATCAAAATGGTGAGTGATATAGTTTTTAAAGACAATTCACACAATATATCATGGAAAATTCACTAGTACTGTTACAATGGATGGTTGGTTAATTCATGGTGACTAAAATGAGTTGCATGAATGCCTAAAAAGTTTATTACAAAGTATTTACATACAACATGTACTGCTTTGATTACAAATTATTATGGAGTTTGTAGTTGATGCATTTTAATGTCTTCTCAACAAGTTCATAATTAAATAAAATAATAATATACTAGTTTTGGAAGATACTAACATCACAGACTATGACTAGAGCTACAATGATTGTATAATTAAACTATAGGTGTCTGTGGAAGACGATAGCTATAGAATGCTAGAAATATAGGCAGAGAACAAGCTAGCAAAAGGCTTCAAGCATATTAGTCACAACCATTATTATAATGACTCATGGTAAGGTTAATAAAATACATTGGTTACTATAAGTGTCTGCAGTTAAGGGGTGTGGTTTAAATTTCATTAGTTACTCTCAAATGTCATGTTCAACAAATTATTAAAGTGGACATGTAATATACATTTCTTAAGTATGATAATCCTCAAACACTGGCTCAGCATCTATGAGAATTATTTTTACCAATATGTACTTTTATCTACAATTATTGGCCTCAGATATTGTTTATGTCACTTGATCAAAGTAAAAAATAAAATCTTATTATTATAGCACATGTTACCATTTTCATTTGTTTCATACATAAGCTACTATCCTACTATCTAATTGATGGTTGATACACATAATTCTGTACCAGCCATTAACTTATAGTCTATAGTATATACTTACTGTGGATATTCCTCTGATGAAACCATTATTTCATCGTATAGGAGGTACCAGTTAGCGATAGTACTGAACCAAAAATCACGGATCCTAGTAAGTATATAAAGTACACTGTATGTATGTACTTAGTCTAACCTTCCTATACATGTTCACATTACATTGTGTATCTTAAATCAATAATTAATCATGTGGGATAAGCATATGCATGGTAGTGTGTTAGCTTATATATATTTTCTGACACACTATGGTTTATATACACATCACTAGCGACAAACTAATTTAGGGACATAAGCTAGACCTTGTAGCTTATCATATACAAAGTATTTATATAACTGTACTTTGTAGTCACTATGATAACTTGATATTTCTGTTATAGATACAAGTTCAGTACAACCACCTCCTGGTAATCCCCTCATGTCCCACAACATAATCCTGTTTTCCCTCATCCTAACATTAATCCAACAGGTATGGTCTAAATTGGTGATCATTTAATGGCTTTATACTGAGTTATATAATGTACATTTATAATATATAATGTATACTATGGCCATTGACTTTGTGGTATTTTTGGATCAGTTTTTCTATAGATGTCATAAGGTTTCACTTGTTTGATAAACAACCTTTATTACTAAAAGATGTCAGAATCATCATTCATTTTGTTAAGGCTTTCAAAAATGAATAAAAATTAGTTCATGTATCTGAAAGAGTGATGGACTTTACAGAGATTACTTTTAGTATATGATATATAATGTTTTTATCTTGTATTATTTCTTATGTAATGGTTCACATATTAATACACTAGTATGTAAGAACCTTTTACCATGACCTTGTCAATATATACTTCAATTGCTATTATAATAAGTGTTAATATTTTTATATAGTTGGAGGGGGAGGATATCCACCTAATCCTTTCCTCCAACATTATCCTCCTCAAAAATTATCCTCCTCATCAATATCCTTATTCTGCTCCAAAATAATCCTTATTATCAAACAAACCATATGCAAATACTTATCCTTCTCAACCTAATCCTTATGCTTATCAAACTAATCCTAACCTTCCTTACGCACCTCAAACTAATCCTAACCTTTTTACGCTCCTCAAACTAATCCTAACCTTCCTTACGATCTTCAAACTAATCCTAACCTTCCTTACACTCCTCAAACTAACCCTAACCTTCCTTACGCTCTTCAAACTAATCCTAACCTTCCTTATGCTCCTCAAACTAATCCTAACCTTCCTTACACTCCTCAACCTAATCCTAACCTCTCCTACGCTCCTCAAACTAATCCTCATACTCCTCATCTTAATCCAAATACTATTAATGTTCCTGTTTCTGCACCTTATCAAAATACTACTAACGTCTCTACTCCTGAACCTAATCCTAATGTTACTCCTCACCCTAATGTGACACTAAAGTCACAGGTATGTCCATCACTAGATTACATGAATGTTTAAATATTTTTCTGTTTACTTCTAAAAATAAAATCATCAAAACATCAAATATATGTACTTAGTAAAACATCAATTAATAAATGACCTGGGAAATCAATTATTATTATATACTATAATATTTTATTATATTTTTAAATATTATATATATTTTTGAAATTTTTGTTTTGCCTTTCTAGATTCAATCACATATAAAGAGTTTGAGGAACAAGCCAAATTTCAATATAACGATCATCGAGTTGGTCTTGTGGTCATAATGGGTGTGGTCAATGAAGATGGTCCTCAAGGGACTGATATTGATGTTGACAGAGTTGAAAAAACATTTCAGGACCTAAATTTTGCCACATGGGTTATTAAAGATCCAACACCGTGCAAAGTTAGAGAAGCTGTGAAGATTGTAACTGAATACACCTTTTCCTCTTGGTTTTAAAGGTGTCATAGTCTATTACGCAGGTCATGGTGGAAGCTATAATGAGCAGGGATTCTTTTTCTTACCTTGTGATGATGATAAGCAAGAAGAAAAGTTCCTCATTGATAGTGAAGTTATTACTCCATTTCAACCGAAAAATAAAGATTGCCGTCTTGCAAATCGATATCGTCTGTTCCTTTTTGACTGTTGTCTGAAAGAAGATGCCAATTCAGGAGCATTCCTACTACTCAAACCATTATAGAATCCAATCCTAATTTACCAAGTTATCAACCAGAGGTTGACTACACTCTAGTTGCCCATGCTGCATATGTTAGGGAGGCTTCTAAAGGCAAGACTTGGGATGGAGGTGTCTGGACACATTGTCTCTGTGACAACATTAAGTCATATGGAAGTACCAATACAATTGGTGCTATTCTTAACATAAACAAGAGAAGATGTAATTAAAAAGACAGCTGTAAAGTCCAGGCTCCTTTTTATAAATCAATGGGTGGAGATGTTATGCTTCTTCAAGGTTAGCACAGACTGTAAATTGGTTAATGTAATATTAGATAGTACATAGTAAATGAATGACTGTACATTAAATAATTTAGACATGTTATATAATGTATAAATGCTTGAGAATTTTATTTGTTGTCTCATGAAACTTTAATATATTCTAATTATGTCTGTTAGCTATTTTCGTTAATACCTAATTTATTTACATCATATTTCCTCTAATCAAATATATATAGTACAGTTCCTTCATCAACTGATCCACACATTCCTATACCTACACCAGCTGTAGATGCAGTTGCTGGTCTAAGTGATGATGGTTTGTTACTGATGTATATGTATAGTTTGTTACCAACTTTTTGTTATTAGATATTGATATTGATAATATCATGGGGTGCCATTCCTGAAAAGTCTGATCTAATGACTGTGTTAGATGATATTAAAGATGATGTCAAAAAATGGCGTGACTTGTTTGGGAGGCGTCTTCTCAAAGATGCAAAAAAAAGTGATTCATGGTTTCGTAATTTTACTGAGCTTGAGTTTCTAATTGATGAGATAACTGGAGATAATGCTGATGATTACATTTATACTTGGGGCTCTGTTTATCATTGCATTAGATAAACCAACTGCCATTAAAAGTGGTAGTAATAGAGCTGGTTTCAAGCCTGTTTCTGATGTAGTCAGAGATCATTTAAATAATCGTGATGTCTATGACAACTATATGGATCAATTGAAATAAATTAATACTTGATATTAATTTTTGAATTACACTTAACAATCCTTTGATTTCTCATTAATTAATTAATTAATTTTTATTGTTTTGATTGATGATTATCAATTTTATGATGTAACCATATTTTAAGTTTTGGTAACATTAGCTCTTTTGTTATACAGTAGTTTGTTTGTTATAATTCATTGCTACAATTGTCTTTTTAAAATTAACTTTTATTTTGAAAAATTTGAGGTCAACTCTTTGGTATATGTAAGCTGACATTACACTTGCGGTATAGGAACAAAATTAGTTATTGACAACAAGAATACAGTCACTTCCAACTATATTATATAACTCTCTTTATAACATTATTAACCCAATGTATTTTTTGTGTAAATATTAATACAATGTCCTAATAGTGGATTTGGTTTAATTTTTGAAAAATTCTTTTGAGTGTTTTAAAAACACAATATTATTGTTAACCTTTCTAAAGTCACTCATAACAGGTTTAACAAAC
This sequence comes from Gigantopelta aegis, assembly GCF_016097555.1. Taxonomy (NCBI): domain Eukaryota; kingdom Metazoa; phylum Mollusca; class Gastropoda; order Neomphalida; family Peltospiridae; genus Gigantopelta; species Gigantopelta aegis. Next base: position 67,736 of record NW_024533081.1, read on the forward strand.
TTAACCATCACCTGTTACTTGGAAATAGTGTGTATTGTATATGACCACCTGTATATGACATGTCTGACGTAACACTGCTTTCAAGTTTCTCTACTTATAAGAGATAGAGTCTTGTGAGCACACATGCTTAATTTCATTGTCTTATACATTACTTTGAACATTATCTCTAATATTAGTTTATGAACTGTTATTTCAACAAGTATAGTTCTCTACAATCCTTGTTCCATTGATTGAACTATTTTCTTGATCTTCGTAGCTGTTGACATGTCAATGTATTTATCACCAATACTAACTATCATACCACCAATGAGAGCAGGATCAGTCTGGAGAGAGAGACAGAGAAAAACAGAGAGGGAGAGAGAGAGAGAGAGAGAGAGAGAGAGAGAGAAGAGAGAGAGAGAGAGAGAGGGAGGGAGAGAGGGAGAGAGAGGGAGAGAGAGAGAGAGAGAGAGAGAGAGAGAGAGAGAGAGAGAGAGAGAGAGAGAGAGAGAGAGAGAAAGAGAGAGGAGGGGAGAGGAGAGGGAGAAAGAGTGTGTGTGGTCATACACTAGTACATGACATTGAAAGTCTTACCTGAAAATCTACATTTAGTTTTTGTCCTTTACTTATAAATTGTTGGAGAACAGTTTGTACTTCTTTATTGTTTTTATCACTCAGTGTCTTCATGAAGTAAAAACTCAAAATTATATTTACCTAATAATAGTATCATTATACCTTAGCAGTAGTGACAACACAATTGACCTCTCCTCTATAAGCACTCATTATTGTACCAAAGGCTTTGATCACTCCAGAGACTTTGGTTAAACGATTATTTTCAGCTAATGCACCTGTAAAATCATTATGACAACACATAATATGTCATTGTGGATTAAGGATGACTTACCAAAGAGGTTCACAGTGAGATCAGAATACTTCTTTTCTTTTAAAACATCATTAAGAGCAGCTAAAGATGAGTAAGTATTAAAAGAGTACTTATCTTTATTACTTACTTTGTTTCTGTTGTTTTCTGATAGTAGGGTTATTAATAAAACCAGCAAGAGCTGGTGAATCTTGCATCAGTTTCTACAGAAAGAATTACATTAATTTAAAACAACAATTATATAAACCATTACATGTACATATACACTCCACATGTACTTCACTATAAACTATACATTAGCAGTTATAATAATAGGAGTTATATTAATAACTATTAATTAATTACTTGAAAGTCTTTTAGTTCTCCTTCCACTTTCTCTAATGACGTTTTCTTACTAGCAGCTGAAAACAAAGCATGAGCATATCTTCCTTCTAATCCAAACACTTGAACAGGAGCCTATAATATAAATGATATATACTGTATATAATAGTTACTAATAACAATGGATGTCATTATTTTGTTAAAAAAACAAAATCTAATGATCATATAATATTAATTACTAATAATAATTTAGCATTTTACAATAAATTATCTTATACACATATGTCTGTATGTCTGGTAATACTATTAATATAAGATATATTCAAATTAAGGATGGAATCATAATTTTTTTATAATTTACATAAACTAGATAAAGTTGTTGGCTTGAGATTAAGACCACATACTGCATGTAATTACTCATTACCAGAACCAAATTAAATACTTTTTATTGAGATGATTGCCTCATTAAAATGTTGACTAATATTATACCTTTTATCACAGACATTTTAGACAATTACCTTAACACTTTGTTGTGCAGCTGCTCCTGTTGGTAATGTTGTACTCAGATATCTCATTGAACTAGTCTAAATGAATAAAAGAACAAGTCACATAATGTACTATAAATTATAAAATAATAGAGATACACTTTTATAATAATTGTCTCTAATAATCAATCCTCAAACGAAGGAGGTTACCCATTACTGAATTTTGTGACAATGACCAAACCAGACATTAGAGTTCACATAGTCTCATACCCAGACCTACAAACATCAGGAAACATTGTAGGTCTGGGTACGATACTGTACATGGCTCAATGTAGACCAATTTCATGTTGGATATGAAATATGTAATATATCCAGTCTTATAATAAGAGACATACGTACAGCATTATGTAAGTAATTACTGAATGTTACATAACTATTTCAATACTTTTTTTAGCTATATACTTACTAAATGGTTGACTCTGAGCCAGCTAAGTCCTCTCCAGGCAGCCATGGTTCTTTATGTTTGGTGCAGCAGGTCTCGTGATACTCACGTGGTGTAAGGAAGGTGTGGCTAATGCTTCTGTTGGCACGCCCATAACAAAATGGCTACTAAGACAGAGAGATTATTGTCATATCCCCTTGATTTATTACGTGAAATGTAAGTGAAAATAGCTGTTAAAATATAACTGTATTATTTCTTAATTAACTCCATTTAGATGACAAAAGCATTTGTACAAATTAAAACACAGTATTGTCTATTGTACCAGTATCAGTTTATAATGGAGGTTTGTGATGTCTGACATTCTTATATATAATACTTAGTTTTTTGTGTTTTTGTTGATCAAACTATTTTGTTACACTTTTATTGCCAACTCTTTAATTGTAATAGAAATGAAGCAAGAATTACACAGAGGAAAGAAAGGTAATACTTGTACATTATTAATTGATATAATATTATTGTTATGTTCTATCTAGGAACTGAAAGAGTGAAACGAATGTTACAAACAATGACGGATAATTTTATAATATTACTGAAACAAAAGGAAGGCAAGGAATCTAATTAGTACCATTACAATGTAGGGACCAATGTTTATTCTAGTATATGTATTAGTATACATTACACAACTACATTATTGTCATATATTATCTACATGTAGATACTGAAGAACAACTTACATTAGTGAAACAAACATTAGAACAGAAACAAAGAGATTTTGAAGAGGAATGATGCACATTCAAAATGAAGATATTAAAAATGTCTAGTGTCACAGAAAGTAAAGGTGAGTTCATAACAACACATGTTATGTATTGTCTTGTTCTCTCTTGTATGTAGAGTCTGAGTTGAAACAATTGTTAGAAACAAGTACTAAAATGAACAGAGCAAAGATTTTACAGATAGAACAGTTAACAAATATTATCAAGGAAAAAGAAGGTGAGATGCTAATAATATAGTCATGATAATGTGTTATCATCATAACTGTTTCATAGTCTTTGAAAAGGAGTTATTGTCGGTGTCTGTTGAGAGACAAAAGAGATAGAGACACTACAAGAAATAATAACAACATTGACATTACAATTAAGAGAGAAAGACAAACAGATTGAGGAGATAAAACAAAGTTTGAAAGGTAACTGATATTAGTGGATAATTGTTATTTCTCATTATATGATATTGTTACTAAATTTAGCATTTATACAAAAGCCTCAGAAACCATTAACCTCATTATATAACGTTTGTTACTAGATCTAGCATTTAGACCAAAGGCTCCTAAATCATTATTTGATCATGATCAGGACTAGAGTAGACCCAAACACACCATAGCCAACCATTCATCCATTAATCATCTATTTGTTTATTTATCCAACCATTCATCCATTAATCACCTATTGTCCATCTATCCAACCATTCATCCATTTATCATCTATTTGTCCATTATCCAACCACTCATCCATTAATCCATTTGTCAATCCATCCAAGCATTCATCCAGTAATCACCTATTGTTCATCTATCCAACCATTCATCCATTAATCATTATTTGTCCGTTTATCCAACCATTCATCCATTAATCATCTATTTGTCCATTATCCAACCATTCATCCATTAATCATCTATTTGTTTATTTATCCAACCATTCATCCATTAATCACCTATTGTCCATCTATCCAACCATTCATCCATTTATCATCTATTTGTCCATTATCCAACCACTCATCCATTAATCCATTTGTCAATCCATCCAAGCATTCATCCAGTAATCACCTATTGTTCATCTATCCAACCATTCATTCATCTATTTGTCCATTATCCAACCATTCATCCATTTATCATCTATTTGTCCATTATCCAACCATTCATCCATTAATCCATTTGTCAATCCATCCAAGCATTCATCCAGTAATCACCTATTGTCCATCTATCCAACCATTCATCCATTAATCATTATTTGTCCGTTTATCCAACCATTCATCCATTAATCATCTATTTGTCCATTATCCAACCATTCATCCATTAATCATCTATTTGTTTATTTATCCAACCATTCATCCATTAATCACCTATTGTCCATCTATCCAACCATTCATCCATTTATCATCTATTTGTCCATTATCCAACCACTCATCCATTAATCCATTTGTCAATCCATCCAAGCATTCATCCAGTAATCACCTATTGTTCATCTATCCAACCATTCATTCATCTATTTGTCCATTATCCAACCATTCATCCATTTATCATCTATTTGTCCATTATCCAACCATTCATCCATTAATCCATTTGTCAATCCATCCAAGCATTCATCCAGTAATCACCTATTGTTCATCTATCCAACCATTCATCCATTAATCATCTATTTGTCTATTATCCAACCATGCATCCATTAATCATCTATTTGTCCATTATCCAGCTATTCATCCATTAATCCATTTGTCAATCCATCCAAGCATTCATCCAGTAATCACCTATTGTCCATCTATCCAACCATTCATCCATTAATCATTATTTGTCCGTTTATCCAACCATTCATCCATTAATCATCTATTTGTCCATTATCCAACCATTCATCCATTAATCATCTATTTGTTTATTTATCCAACCATTCATCCATTAATCACCTATTGTCCATCTATCCAACCATTCATCCATTTATCATCTATTTGTCCATTATCCAACCACTCATCCATTAATCCATTTGTCAATCCATCCAAGCATTCATCCAGTAATCACCTATTGTTCATCTATCCAACCATTCATTCATCTATTTGTCCATTATCCAACCATTCATCCATTTATCATCTATTTGTCCATTATCCAACCATTCATCCATTAATCCATTTGTCAATCCATCCAAGCATTCATCCAGTAATCACCTATTGTTCATCTATCCAACCATTCATCCATTAATCATCTATTTGTCTATTATCCAACCATGCATCCATTAATCATCTATTTGTCCATTATCCAGCTATTCATCCATTAATCCATTTGTCAATCCATCCAAGCATTCATCCAGTAATCACCTATTGTTCATCTATCCAACCATTCATCCATTAATCACCTATTGTCCATCTCTCCAACCATTCATCCATTAATCATCTATTTGTCCATTATCCAACCATTCATCCATTAATCACCTATTGTCCATTTATCCAATCATTCATCCATTAATCGTCTATTGTCCATCTATCCAACCATTCATCTATTAATCATGCATTTGTCAATCCATCCAACCATTCATCCATTAATTATCTAATTTATTTGTCCATCTATGCAACCATTCATTCATTTATCATCTATATGTCCATTTATTCAAGCATTCATCCATTAATCATCTATTTGTCCATTATCTAACCATTTATCAATTAATTATCTATTTGTCCATTTATTCAACATTCATCCATTAATCATCTATATGTCCATTTATCTAACATTCATCCATTAATCACCTATTTGTCTCTCTATCCAACCATTCATCCATTGATTATCTAATCTATTTGTCCATCTATCCATCCATTCATCTATAGACTGTGGAAACATTCCCACACCATTTACAAATAGAGGGTTTCCCTCCAAGATACTAAATAGCACTGGCAGATCTGAGTTCATACAACTAGTCAGATACACTGTAATAGCTGTCTACTAGTTTCACTAATTCATAATAATATATAGTGATATACATATATTGTAATAGAAAATGACTTTGAGACCTTTAAACTGACTATATAGTTTGGAATTTTCTGACAGAAATATTGTACCCTATATCACATATAGACATTGTATTACAAATATATTTCTTTCCAGTAACAAGTTGTAGAATAGTTAAAGTACTGTTGAAGACTTTTAATTTATTGTTAATTGGATCAATTAAAAATCAATTAATGTTGGTCACGTGTGTGGTAGTGGAGGTGACAAATGTTTCACGCGTTTTCTTGACTGATTGTCAAATTGAAGCGTGAGGAAGATCTCTTGATAACATAAAAGGTACTCTCCATTTTTCATGTCTCTATCTTCTCTACGACTCGCCTCGTCGCTGGATCATCTCGTCACTTCGTTGGATCGACTCGCCTCGTCGCTGGATTATCTCGTCACTTCGTTGGATCGACTCGCCTCGTCGTTGGATCATCTCGTCACTTCGTTGGATCGACTCGCCTCATCGCTGGATCATCTTTTTGTTTTAGTTATGTCATCTTTATTTATTTCTTTGCTTTTTTTATTTTATTTTTTAATTCTTTGTTTGTGTAAAGATTTTTATTTTCACCCTTCGTTTCTACAGGACTCAACTTGGAAGTTCTTCTTGACTGTCTCTGATGTTTTTGACTGTTCTGATGTCCTTGACTGTTCTTCTCTGATGTTCTTGACTGTTCTTCTCTGATATTCTTGACTGTTCTGATGTTCTTGACTGTTCTCTGGATGCAAAAGATGAGTCGCTCTCCTGCTCACTCTTTCCTGTCTTCCTTCAAGCCTTCTTTCCTTTCCTTTTTATTTTTTTTAAATTTTATTTTGGGCTATCTAGCCTATCTACACCATACACACACTCATACAATCTCTAAAAATCATATTCCCCCTGCCGCCTGGCGGCCAAAAAAAAATTTTTTTTAATATCCAAGGCCGCCAGGTGGCGGGGGGAACCTCTGATCTTCTAGGGTGCGTGTGTGTGTGCTGTGTGTGTGTGTAGGTTGGTAGTCCTTTTTCACTTCCTCTGTTTCTCTTCACTCTCTATCCATTCATTGTCACCAGTTCAGTTATGACTACTCTTTTTCTTTCCCTGCAGGAGCAGCACAGTTGAAAGGTGAGCTACCTCTCCATCCATCCATCCATTCTTTAATAATCCAGTTGTTCCAGCTAACTTTCTTTTTCTTCCTCTATGCTCTCTACTTGTGGACTGACTGGAAGACTCTTGTGGACTGACTGGAAGGCTCTTGTGGACTGACTGGAAGACTCTTGGGACTGACTGGAAGGCTCTTGTGGACTGAATGAAAGACTCTTGTGGACTGACTGGAAGACTCTTGGGGACTCTTCAACTATGGAGACTGTCTTATTTTATTTTTTATTTTTTTTCTGTAATTTTTAATGCTTTTCTTTATAGTTTGTTTGTATATTGTTTTAAAATTTTCAAAAACATTTTTTTAAAATCTAAACTTTGTCAAAAGTCAATCTTCAGTTAAAATTATTTATTAATCTTCAAGTCAAACATTCTATTTTTTTAACTTGAGTAAGTTTTGAAAATTGAGTTAGTTAAGAATTGAGTTTTTTTACAACTACAATAAACATTGAATATCTTAGTAATCTTTTTACAACTAATATAGATCATTTTTATTATTGTTAATGGTTCTTTTGGAAAACTAAAAGAACTTTATTAATATTAGTTTTGTATCATATTATCATTAATGTTTTTAGCGAATAGCTATACCAGTTAATTAATTATCTTTTTTTTAATAATTAATTAAAAATCTATTAATATCTTGCTGTTCTCTGCAATGTAATATTTCCCGCCAAAATAGTGGTGGTCACGCGTTTGTTGTTCCTTCCTAGGTGTGTGCTCCTGATATTTTCCCGCCTAGCCTACGTATGAATTCTCATTGGCTGGAGACCTTTGATCCTTTGATTGGACTCTCTCCCTCCTTTGACTGACTCTTTCCGTTTTAGTGTTCCACTATACTCACTTACTTTATCACAGAATGTGCCAAGAACAAGAGTATTGAGATGGAGTGTCAAAAGAACTCTTCATATTTATTGATGCTATGTAGCCATGATTGATCAATGGATGAACAAAACAATGATTGGAGGTAGTTATGTTAGAAACTTAACATTTGACTATATAGTTCTCCTATCAGTTATTTCAATCAACTTATTTTTAAATTTTTATTTTTGCTTATTGTTTTAAAATTGAAGTTTATTTATCAGTTACAGTAGATTTACATATAATTCAGTAATATTTGTAAATGGGTATTGTATGATTTTATTAATGACAAATTAGAACTGAATTGAATGCACAAAATGATATATTTCAAAATCAAGATTTTTATGAAAGCTGACACTGGTTGATTCAAGTCCAGTTAGGGTAGTCAAGTTACCACAATAGCAAGTATGTACATGTAATATGGTAATAATGGTATGGAAGCTACCCTCAATAGGTACATATGTACATGTAATATGGTAATAATGATATGGTAGCTACCCTCAATATGTACACATGTACACGTACATGTACTCTCATCAGAAATAGAGGAGTACCAGAAACAAGCTAGAGTACTTGTTCAGATTTAGAAACTAAAACTAGAGAAGTTGAAATAATAAGAGAATATTTACAGAGAACTGAACAAAGCAGATGAAGTAAGTTAACATCAAATTGTGTCTATCTGGACATATCTTATACTATTGTGTTCATTTATCCATTTACATCACTATACATCCATTGATGACATATAAATTAGCCTTCATTTTATTTATCTATTAATCCATTCAACTCTCAATCCATCGATACACCTATATATATATCCATTAATCAATCTATTTATCCCATTTTTATAATAGTGAGTGATGTAATAAATTCCAACAGACAATTTATTAATCTTTCCATCCAAGTGAAATGACATGAATGACTGTAAGTTGCCATCTCTTAACAGTTACTCAATTCCAATTGTTGCATGTGATAAAGATGCCTTCATTTCCTTATGGTCATCTCACAAAAGACTATATATAGATAGATAGATATATGTCACACTGAGTACATGATTATGATCCCATTACTAGTATTATCAATAGCCAATTAAATAATAACCCTTTGCTAAATAATGATTGTAGTTAGTATAACGTTTTTTTCTTAATTTGCTGTCCAGATTTTGCCATTACCAGTTGAGCAGAGATAATATACTTTTGCAAACCAAACCTCCATTTAAAATAGTGAATCCTCTTAAATAGTACAGTGTGTTATATGGATAGTGTGTTATGACCACCTTTACATATTTTTTTAACATTCAAAGATCAAACATACTCCTACACAGTATTTTATTGTCATTTTGATAATCTTTGTGATGGTATAGAAGCTAATATTGATAGCGTTTCTCAAAGTCTTGTTACTGAGAAACTTATAGAACAAACTGTACTGCTATCCTCTACAATTAGAAGGTGCTTCTGACTATAAAAAAAGTCAGTCAATTATTTTGTGAACTATAATATAGTCAGGTCAAATTATCATAGTGATCCAGAACAATACTTAGTTAAGGTTTATGATCAATGTGATGTACTTTTGGGATATGATTAGGGGTTAACTAAAGTTGTTAATAAAATAAAAAGTAAGTCGTAAATTGCATTAAGTCAAAGAAAACTAAGGTATACTTGTATTTAATTAAAATGCTAGTTTGCTAATTATATATTGAATAGCTAAACTAATTAACTTATTCATGACCGCTAGAAGTATTTAGACATAATCACTTGAAGAAATGGCTGCTAAAACTGAGACTATTTCTCAGGTCTCACAGCATCTTACTGGTAATTGTAAGTTACTAAATAATTTGAAAAATCATATGTACTTTCTTAATTTGTTTCTATGATTATAGATAATGACAGTTCTTGGTGGTCATCAAGAACAAAATGTAAACATCCATTAAGTACTTTTAATGAAGGGGCATTCCATATTTCCTTACAAGATCCTCACATTGATCCTGACTATCTCCCTCTATCACTATATAATGATATATTACCATACTACACTATACCTATGTGGTAAGTTTGAGTAGGGCCCCCATAGACAGTGATATATACTTAATATATTGTAGTATTGTACTTAGACATGTACATATACTTCCAATATCATAACATTATCTATTGATCCATTCATCCATTGCTCATTTACAATGACTTATTAATAATCTATTATTATTCATTATTAATTATGATTATTATCTCTCTATTACAGATGAAGTGATTTATCAGAGGATGATCTATTAGTAGTTCTATTAGTACACAGTTTACCACAATTTGAATATGGGATAGACCCTGCTATTAAACAAATTAATGTCATGTATCATACCTAAGGTAGAGTTTTTTGTTCAATTTTGTAACATAATTATATCCATTTGATGTATGGAGTTCTCAATGATGTTATAAATAATGTCTTTAATTGATTACAGGCAAAATTAATTCTTTCAATATGAAAACTCTTTTTAGTCTGTTAATAAGAGTACTTTAGTACATTATTCATCTTCTATATATACTGAGGACATTTCTATACTGGGACAATCTATATTGTGCTATACTGAGGATAACTCTATACTGTAATATTGTTTTGATTACTAATTACTATAGAATTAACAGTTCATTTATTCTAACAAATAACTTCTCAGGAAGGCTATAGCAATAGATGCTAGCAATGTAGACAGAGAAGCGAGAAGTTTGAGCATCGTCGGTCGTTACCCATCATTATAACACTTGTTGTTAGTGTTAATAAAATTCATTGGTTACTATATATATATGTGTGTGGTTAAATTTCATTGTTGTTTTGTAATGTAATAATTATATTAAAGTTTCAAAAGTGGGATAATTATATATATATAACAGTAGACCACATACATTAGTGTTCCAATACAATTATAGAATTGACACGCTGTGTGTGTCAGACAACAATAAGGTTTGCATTTTTTCAAAATAGTCATTTGGATTGAATGCTGGTTCATAGTCACATGAGTTGTGGTTTCACTAAGAAATGCATTTAAAAACATACACTATTTAGTTATTATAATTACTATGGAATGTACTTTAACAGATAACTTATCAAAACAAGTATAGTAACTTTAGTAAGGAAGCCCTGCTATAAATTCTATAAAATGGTAACAGTCCTTACACAGAGTGACACAGCAAAGCCACCACAAATGACATGGTTTATAGAGAGACTTATTATATAGTATTAAATAACTCTATGTAAAGATCATATAACATACAACTAGCCTATACTATTAATATGCATAGGTGATGGAAGATGTTTTCAACTGGGGGGCACCCTCAATGCTAACTGATCTACCCTATATTACATACATGTATGAGCATTATTATTATTAATTTTTAAATGTTCCCCAAAATTTTTTTTCCTAGAATTTACATCATAAATTGGTTGGCTATATTATGCAAATATATCTGATCAGTTATATCTTTTTTGTACATGTAATAAACATAAGATTGTTAAAAAGTGTTTGACTCATAGTTGACCGCAGAAGAAAGTTTTTCAACCTACGCATTGTTGAAAATGTACGTTCAGCAGTTGCTGATGTAATGGGCATGGTCAAAAAATAATACGCAGAAAGTTGGAAGACTTCACTTAGCATTGTCTTACTACTCTCAATAGTGACAGAGTTGATTGTTTGAGAGGGATTAGCTTGATTGTAAGACTTCAGCAAGTCTGGTAACATCTGAATCTGTACTTTTAGTTTATCAATGTACACATCCTTTGAGTAAAGAGATATTTCATTGAATATTGAATTGAATAGAATATTCACAGTCAAAAGCACCAAGCAGTGTTTTTCTAAAGCAGCAGCAAGCGGCATACCTTGTTGTGAAAATTGTCTAGTTATTTCTCCTTTTACTGTTTCCATAGCTTTAAAATACTCTTGTCTATGTAAGCTCTAGGATCTTCATATTTGTGTGTTTCACAACCACCATCAAGCCTTTTGGATATTCGCCTATATTGAGGTAATACTGGCTCTGAAGTCAGCTCTAAGATTCTTCCAACACTTTTTGATAAAATAGCTCAAATGCAACTTCAGACCTTTGTCTTTCCAAAAAGTTTGTTGCCAAGTTAGCACCATGTACAGCTTCTTGTATGGTCAGGTTTTTTGATTGAAGCATGGTTGAAAACTGTTCTGTAGCTGAAAATACAAGATGTGACAGTTTTAGCAACATAATAAGTACTGAACTTGTCTAATGACTGCAAGAATCCAGCAGCTTTCATAGCATATTCATCCTTACCACTGTTTTGAATGTCCAGCATTGTTTCCAAAAGAACTTTATAATTTTCAATGATTGCTTCTAGAGCTCCTGTTCGTACAGTCCATAGTGTTGGACAGAGCATTTTTATAGAAGGTGCATTAGGTGACAGTTGTTGTTGTAATGTACTGAACAGGTGTGATCGTTTGGGTGAAAGCTCTATAAATTTTTCCAATTCCATAGCTAAATCCAAGGCTTCTTTTATAGGCATGATGCTTTTAGTAACAGTTTGTAGACACAAATTCAAACAATGTGCTAGGCAATGAACATACACAGCAGTAGGCTCTTCTTTTTGAAGTCTTGCAGCTACACCACTAATAGCACCACTCATATTTGAGGCTCCATCGTAAGCCTGACCCCGACATTGAATTATTGTGAGGTGATAACAAACGAAAAAATCCTGGATTGCTTTCACTATAGTTAGTGCATCTGTTTTAGTTAGATGAATCAATTCCTAAGTATCTTCATGAATAACAAAATTAGTGTCAACCCATCTAAGTGATATGCAAAGCTGCTCTTTTTTGCTAATATCAGTTGCCTCATCTGCATTCAAAGCAAATACGGAGGCATCATGAATATCTCTCAAAAGCTGCATTGTAACACAATGATCCATCAATGATATCATTTCATTCAATATTTCACTTGACAGATATTTTTTCATGTACACATTGTCTAAGATCACTGCATTCTTCACTACGTACAAGTAAAAGTTGCTTTAGATTACCTTCAATCTGTTCATGGCCTCTCACAGCTAAACCTTGCCGTAGCAAGTAGCGCAAAGCTGTTTCAAGAGCATTCTGCAATGCAGTTGTTGATTCTCTTTTAATTGTTTGTCAGTTGAGCACCTATGTCAGGTGCAGACTTGATTTGGCTAAATTTTATTACAGATTCTCTGTGACAATTTGATTTAGAGTGAAGCTTGAATCGTTCATGAGCTTTCTTCCAGTTGTTGAAACCAGTGTTAACAAATGCTTTATCTACATATTTATCCAAAAGGTAACCTTTGTTATAGCAGTATTTGCACATATAACAGAATGCGCTGGAAGATGTAGAACAGAGAACTACCCAAGGATATGCTCTATACCATTCAGTAGAAAATTGACGATATCTACTACCTTGAAGCTTCTTAGTATTAGTAATGACATTTTGACTAGTGCTCTGGTAGGGTTGACTTGACACACAGCAGCTTTTATATCACAACATTGTCTTTTACATGAATTCTCCATTGGTTCATCCTCATTATCAGAAATTTCACTTAGTTGAGATTCTTTTTCAACTAGTGATTCTTCATCTTAATCTGCTTTTGTTTCTTCAATCTCTGAATAACTGTTCAAGCTGTTATCAGTTATGTCATTTGATTTTTGTTGAACTAGCCAGGAGGACAGACACATTTGTTTAGACATTTTTTTTACAACATGTGCAGATGAAGCCTGTACTTTTATTCATTAGTTCATAATGTGTTTCATTGTGTCAGACAATATGTGTTTAAACAGTGCATTGCATCATTAGGACAAGATTAATTTATAGAATGCCCCCCTGTGCCCCACTATTAAAAAATCTGAGGGGGCCAGTGCCCCATGGCCCCCCTGCTTCCAGCACCTATGATATGGGACTAGATCAACTGTCTAGTTATATACATGACTAAATAATATGTTAATTGTATTCATAGTATTCATAGTTGTCAAGTACTTCAAGCTCCATATATGGGGATTATGAGCTGCTTCTGTGGGACTTGTATCCTCCCCTTTCCTCATTTGCAAGGCTATAGTTTCCTCTTTTGCTTTAATGAATAAAATTTATAGACCGAGCCTAATACCCCTATTCCAAAACCTTTTCAGGCACTTGTAGAGATTTAGACCTTGTCATTACTCTTATGGGCATACTTTATAACACTGGATAACTCCTACACAGTATTTTATTGTCATTTTGATAATGTTTTGTGATGATATTGAAGCTAATATTGATAGCGTTTCTCAAAATCTTGTTGCTGAGAAACTTATAGAACAAACTGTACTGCTATCCTCTACAATTAAAAGGTGCTTCTGACTATAAAAAAAGTCAGTCAATTATTTTGTGAACTATAATATAGTCAGTCAAATTATCATAGTGATCCAGAACAATACTTAGTTAAGGTTTGTGATCAATGTGATGTAATTTTGGGATATGATTAGAAGTTAACTAAAGTTGTTAATAAGATAAAAATTAAGTCGTAAATTGCATTAAGTCAAGAAAACTAAGGTATACTTGTCTTCAATTAAAATGCTAGTTTGCTAATTATATATTGAATAGCTAAACTAATTAACTTATTCATAACCGCTAGAAGTATTTAGACACACCCACTTGAAGAAATGGCTGCTAAAAGTAAGACTATTTCTCAGGTTTCACAGCATCTTACTGGTAATTGTAAGTTACTAATAATTTGAAAAATCATATGTACTTTCTTTATTTGTTACTATGATTATAGATAATGACAGTTCTTGGTGGTCATCAAGAACAAAGTTTTAAACATCCATTAAGTACTTTTAATGAAGGGGCATTCCATATTTTCTTACAAGATCCTCACACTGATCCTGACTATCTCCCTCTATCATTATATAATGATATATTACCATACTACACTATACCTATGTGGTAAGTTTGATTGAGATCCTATAGACAGTGATATATACTTAATATATTGTAATATTGTACCTAATATATTGTAATATTATCCTAAATATGTAAATGTTAATTTGTCATTATTGCCATAGTTTTTTGTTAAGTTACAAATTATATATTTTATTTACTTTATTATATAGTATGGTGAAGGAATCTACAAACAATTGATAGAGGATCCTGAGTTTGATGATGCCATTAAAGTTGCTAATGATCTCAAGCAGAATCTTAGAGATTCATTATCATGTCGAAGAACTACACTAGCTAATCTCAGGTTAATGAAACAGAGGTTGAAGAAAGTTACGACAAATCCAGAAAGGCTCGTATTGGTGGGGCTGTAGCTGCAACAACAGGATCTGCACTCGCCGTTGTTGGTTTTGGTCTCAGTTTCGTGACACTTGGAGCTAGCTTAGGCTTAACTATTGCTGGTGGTACCTTGGCAGCAGCTGGAGGAATAACTTTAGCCGGTGCTGGTATAGGGTATTTGTAGTCTCACAAGACACTCTTAAGCATGCTCAAAATGCAGTGATGTTGATCGAGATTTTGATGAAGAAAGTTGAGAACAATGGAAAGAAATTCACTCGTCGTATAGAATCACTTGCAAAAAATACAATACTTCAAGTGATGGTATATACGAGATTTATAAATCTAAATTAGGTGTGGCAACAAAAGTCGGAAAATTTTTATATAATGCATACAAATTAGGTGATGGTGTGCTAGATGCAGGTAGAGTTACATATCGTGCTGTAACGGTTGGAAAAACTGCTGCTCTTGGTGTACGCACAACTCTCACTGGACTTCGATCAGTGGCTGGGATTGCTCGAGTATCATTTGTTGCACTTGATGCAGTTTTCATTCCAATAGATCTTGTTGTAATGATGAGTCTGCCTATGATGTTTCACAAGTACAGAACTGGACAGGATCAAATTCAGCTGTTGCTAACAAAATTGGTAAACTAATATCTGATCTTGAAGAGCATGAACAAAAGATGAAAGAGAATTTAGAAGAATTAGAATCATCTTTGTTGAACTATTTCCTTACTTGCTCACTTTAAAGGTGTTATATTTGCTACATAAAGTAATATTTCATATAATCCTGAACTTTAGTTGGCTTGTATATGGCTCATGGTAATTTTATGTCATGCAGTTTGTTTATTTTTATAACTTGACTAAGTTATTTTTTATTAAGTTGATGGTCAATATTGAATAATTAATATTATTGTTTATTCATAACCACGGGTAGTATTTCGACACACCCACTAGCAAAGAGTGAAGTTATTTCTCAAGTTTTCTCAGCATCTTAGTGTAAATTGTAAGTTTCTAATAGCTAGAAAATCACTTACTTTTGTTTCTTTGTTTCTCTGATTGTAATAGTACATTCAGATAGTGACAGTTGTTGGTGGTTATCAGAACAAAGTGTAAACATCCATTAAGTACTTTTTTATGAAGGGCTTTCCATATTTCCTTACAAGATCCTCACACTGATTCTGACTATCTCCCTCTATCATTATATAATGATATATTACCATACTATACTATACCTATGTGGTAAGTTTGATTGATATATACTTAATATATATTGTAATATTGTACTATACAATATTACAATATAATATATTATATATGTAACATATACTTCCAATATCATAACATTATCTATATTTGTACTATAATAATTATAAATATAAGTTTGTTCCTTCTATCTAGTTATCTGTTTATCTAGATCATATGTCTATATATTTGTCCATCTTATCTTCTATTCAACTGTATCGGTACTGAAGATCCATTGGTTATCATAGTATTACCCAGTACCCCTTTAAACAGTTATCTAATGATCACTACCTCATGATCTTAAAATCATCATTATCAAAACATGTTAGTTAATGACGGTTTGTCTATTTATCCAACCATTTATCCATTAATCATCTATTTGTCCATCTATCCATCCATTTAATCCTTGTATCCTATCATTGATCCATACATCCATTGTTCATCTACAATGAGTTATACTAATCTATTTTAATTCATTATTAATTTAATCGTTATCTCTCTATTACAGGTGAAGTCATTATCAGAGGATGATCTATTAGTAGTTCTATTAGTACACAGTTTACCACAATTTGAATATGGGGTAGACCCTGCTATTTAAACAAATTAATGTCATGTATCATACCTGGGCCTTTAAAAGTATAGAGTTGTTGTATGATAAGTTTTATTAAATATATTCATTAGAAGTATAGAGCTGTACTTGTACTTATTTTTAAAGGTAAATTTTAAATTAAGAGTACATGTACAATATTATGTGGACAGTTATATTCTACAATACACATTTAATAGACTATAGAGTAGTCATGTTATGATATCTGCCTGGTGTGCCAAATTACGTTGGAATAGATAATTACATCTGGGTATTCATAATTGTCAAGTACTTAAAACTTCCATATATGTAATTATGAGATGCTACTGTGGAGCTTTTCAAGTGGGACTTGTATCCCCTTTCCTCATTTACAAAAGCAACAGGTTCTCTTATGCTTTCATGAATTAGACAGACCCTAAATTAATCCTATTCCAAAACCTTTTCAGGCACTTATAGAGATTTAAACCTTGTCATTATTCTTATGGATGGTCATACTTTATGACACTTGGTAATATTTAGAGTTCAATTCTATATAGATAAAAGCAGTACTATAGAGAAAAGAATCTGTCTAATACTAATACAAATTCTAAAAAAAATTCAACCAAATGAAAAAGGTATGTTATTTGTCATGTAAGACACAACAATATGGAGATTTACTTTACCCAAAATCTAACATTCCATCACAAAACAGCACATTCTTAAATAGTAATCATACAATGTAAATAGTACATCATGTTATAGTTTACATAAATTACAGTTACTACTTACTTTTACAGAAAGCAGTATGGTGGTAATACAATTCAAGGAAATTATTGGTGTTATTATAAATGTGACTATATTGGAAAGATTTGATAATGTAGTTTATATTTTCTTCAGTTATACTTAATGTCCTGACACATTACAAATATTATTTCCTTTTTATAGTTGGGACAATACGTAAAGACAATTTGTGTATATACTTCTATTTGTTGTGTCGTGACACTAACAATTTTTTCTGTTGTGTTGCATATTTATATATCGAAGATCTATTAGTTATCTAGTAATGTATTAATGTTAATACATTACTCTATTTCTTGGTTTAATTATTAAATGTGTAATGGTTACTTTTGTTTATACTACTATTTTAAGACTTTGTTATTCATGATGCGAGGAATTCATTCATGATGCGCCTCGCCCTAATTCCTGATTTCATAATTGTAGTCATGAGTCTCATGACTAGCACGTAGATTCCTGGAACTGTTCTTCCTTCGTATATACAGTAACTAAATAGTCCTCAAAAGTAGACAGGGAAAGCTATTATGGAAAGTCAACTAGGTGAGAATCGATATATATTGATTTTGACCATGTATTTATTTCAATGGCTTTGAGCTGCTTTAACTCGGCAAACACGGACACTGGTAGCCACCAAATATAGGGGATGGTAACAAAACTTCTGCACTTCTTAAGAATACTGCCAAAAGAAGCGTCAAACGAACAAAAAGCTTTAAAAGTCTGAAAAACCTTTGAAAAAAAAAAAGCACAGCTTTCAGTGAAGACTCGATAATTCAAACTCCTGCATACAGCTTATGACATTTTCCAACTTTTTAAAGTGAGAAATTTTGCAAAAAATACTTTTTTTTGCAATTTTTTTTTGTCGTTTAGACGCACTAAACGACAAAGCTTTTGATTGAAGAGAAATGCTGAGTTATCAATAATCTCTTTCGCATCACGTGAGATACGTCACTTGAGGACCGCAGCAAGGTTAAGCATGCATTTCATCTTAAATTTGAAGTCGAATGTTTATACCTCAGTAATCACTCGTTACAAATTAAAGCATCATTCACTGGCACTAAAGTTGTGAAACCAACTCTAGTTGTATTGTACTAGGAGACTATAATACCTGCTTGCATTATATTAGCTTCTTTGTGTCACTAAATAACAAAGTAGCCTTTGCCTTGGTCTCTAATCTGACTATTGGTGGAGGGGTGACTTTTTGTAACTCCTTTAGGTGTAGCAATAAAAAAGCAGTAGAAATAATTTTTGCAACAGACTCTTTGAATGTGATCTATCCATGGCCAGTGAAAATAGCTCAGCTCTTGTATAGTAAGATATGCATCAGTGAAACCACAACTTGATAAGATGGAGACTTCAGAAAGTCCATTAGATGAGAAGAAAACAGTCTTTTAACTGCTATACAAACAGCAGTATCTTCAGATTACAAAAATATCAAAATAGTAGCTGATGTATTGTCCAAGTTTGAGAAGACAAAAGATCTATCAGACAGAATGATCGACATATATGGTAAGATGCCAGTGCTTAATTATACTAATTAGTAATATTTTGTCTAGCTCAAGTTTCCCCAGTTAATGAAGATTTCAATATAACTCGCTTTAGCACTCGTGAGGATCATGCTAGTCACATTTTACGCTGTCACTATTACACTCTCTCTCAGTCTCTTCATAACCAGTTTATATAGCTCAGATACTCTCTCTAGAGATTTTCAGAGATGGCACAAAATATTTTCAGATCCAATATCCAGTCTTTGTCTGAAGATATGACAACATTTCTCCTGTTAAAAGCTATACGTCATGCTGTACATACTAACTACCATAACTTAGAAGTTTTTGCCCAGTGTACTGTAAAATTTAGCAGTGTGCAATGTGCTAAAGCTATCTTAAATGAACTAATGTAAGTATGTAACTTATATCAGGACTCTGTTGTTACAATGTACATGATATTTTAGCAAAAGTATTTTGGAATGAACCTGCCTCCACATATCGAAGGTAGTAATAGTGTTTTTTAAATTTAATTATTTTATGAACTCAAAAAAATAGGTACATTATTGACTACTGAATCAGCAGTATCTATAGTAGAAGTTTACTTATAGAAGAAGGTTAGTATTAATATCAGAATTTAGTTTTTATGTTATGCTTTAGGAGGAGCTCATAAAGTGCTTTTGAGTCAATAAGAAGAGAATTTGATATAGCCTTTAAAAAATTTCAAGAAGTTATCATTTCAAACCTCCACCTATCGCTGAATTTAAAACATTTCTTGAAAATAGTTATAAGTACCTCTACCCACAAATAGTTCATTCTACCTCCATTAATGAAATACTAACTGTTGTAAAAGATCAGTGTACACTGATTGATATCAGTTGTTTGGAGGGTATTGCGAAGCGATTTCATATCAAAAAAGCAGAGACACATATACAAAGTACAAAGATGCTGTTCAGTTATTTTGTCAAAACATGAACTTCTTCTCTTTGTCTGGATAAAAGTTTCAAAGTAACAAGAAACCCCTGTCTTCTTAGATGTGAGAAAACTGTCTTTGTTTAGACTGGGATCCTACTGACTGTACGTTGCAAGATATACGAGACATTGTTGCTGAATCAGTTGAGGAGAATGTACAGATTTATGTTATTAGAAAGGACCAGTCCATTAGTGTAACTTGTTCTTTTCCACTCAGTTTACAGCATTACTAATTGCCAAGCACAGGAGACTCTTGAATTAGTAATAAAAAAAGGATTAATCCAACTAACAGTTGGATTTTGTACCATTTATGATAAACTAGAAGAGACAAGGTAAGAGATGAATGATATTAGACAAACAGTTACTACATGTGTTGTTTATTGATATATAGGAGGTTAAACTATTGTAGAAGAGAACACAAAGGAGTTGAGAAGTCGTCTGGAACTAGAACAAACATCCGGGAAAAAGATGGCTATTCAAATGTCATCTATTATTAGACAAAATGAAGGTATATTGTATACATTGTCAACTATTGTTTTATTTAATAACTGTCTATTATATGATATATCTGATTAATGGCTTAATGTTCCTTTATATAGAACACAGAGAAAATGAAAGAAAAGACTATTGAAAGATTTAACATCACTTGTTAAAAACAAAGGAAGGTAAATTAATACAATAGTGATCACAAGTCCAATATTAGCAATATTTTACATAATATATTTTAGTGATCAATTTTTTTCATTTTAATAAAGCTATTGAGAAGAATGTACTGTCAGTGTCTACTGAGAGACAGAAAGAGCTAGAGACAATGCAAGAAATCATCAAACATCATGACGTTACAACTAAGAGAGAGAGACCAACAAATTGAGGAATTAAAGCAGAGTTTAAAAGGTAACTGGTATTAGTCACTTCTCGTTGTTATATGACATTGTTACTAGATCTAGCATTCATATCAAAAGGCTCGTAAACCAGTACCTGATCGAGGACTTGAGGAGATTCAAACAAAACTCACCAAGAGAAGGGTCCATACTTGAGTCTATAGGTAGTAATACAATGTCACTTATAATAGTATTTATGATATACATGTATACATGTATATATATAGTAACAAGACAAAGATTTATTTATTGTTATGATTGAATCAGACTATATTTGTATTTTTTTGTATAGATGTAGATACTATGGATGAAATGATGATTGAAAAAAAAGAGCAAACTAAGAAAGAGAACATACAATGGTATGATCTAGTCTAGTACATATTAAAGGAAGCTATGAATCTTATTAACATAAACAAAGTATATAGTTTTTTCCAACATCCTTGTCTGATATTTATATAGCTAGCAATGTTTGCCAGGAGTAAGTTTCAGTAGTATTATTGCTGTTTCAGCAACTTTTTATTTGAGTCAAATCTTATATATATGTGTGTGTACATATGTATCCTAAATTACCTAGAGATCAAATGATAAACTGACAAATGAGCTTTACCAACTGTAAAGCCGAGTTTCAAATTATCCACAATAATTAAGTGTAAAATGTTTTATAATATGATAACAAAAGTGACACTATTTTCTTTTGCAATATACATTTATGTTTATGTTATAGACCGGAAGCAACAAGAAGAGGAAGAAAAAGAAAACAGGAATTGAAGAGACCAAAGAAAGGTACATGTATCTGATCATTATAATAATATTATATTAGGAACTTGATAGTTATCTTGTAATGCAAACATATTATAGTCCCAATTATGTTTTGGCTACCAACAAATTCATCTTAAACTTATTTTTTATAATTTTAGAAAGTGACTGTATAAAATGTGGCGGAAAAAAAGACAAATGGTTTATGAAGATGGAAGCCCAGTTGTATGCTACTCAGAGCTAGGAAAAGATCTGAGCGCTACCATTTTTTGAGTTTGCTGGAGTTCATCTCCTAGATCAATTCTTGGATTCCCAGTGATCAATTTCAAAATATATGTGCAAGAACGATGCTTGCATCTTTAGAAAGTTCATCAAAAAGATGGTTCTACCCAAATGATCCTTGTACATTTGTCAGGGACAGATTAATTGGTTTATTACAAACATAGATGATGATCGAACTTTTGAAGAAATAGCAAAAACTCTTGTGGGTAATTTCCGAAAATGTTTACCAGGAAAAAAATTGCAACGTAGACGTCAGGAAGAAGAAAGAAGTGATACAACAAGGGAGCAAATTTTGGATAAAAATTTACATTGAAGATGTAAGTAATGTCATTGATTGCTCATTTATATACAATACTTTAACTTGCAATTTCAACTTACTATGTTCTACATTGTTTGACCTTATATAACCTTGTTATTTTATATCCCTCTTTCTCCTCATCATGATAAGTATAATGCTGCATACAGCAAAATTCCTTTTAACAACTTTCAATATGTATGATAATGTGAAGGGAGTAATCAACACTTGCATGTCTTCTGTTGATTTATGTAAAATGCATTTGTTAAAACCTTCTACGTCCAATTATTCATATAATGTATAATAGCACTTAGTATTTCGTTCCGATTTAATCGCAAGAAAGGACATGTGTTATTATATATGGTTTGCTTTTTTATATTTCCTTTTATTGTTACTGTGATATGTTGCTAGAAATAGATTTGCTGGAGGATGTAGTCAGCCAATACAGGGATTACTTTTTATCTGCATTCTTATACTTGCCATAATCTATATTATATATACAATTATAATTAAAATATTATATTATATATATTATATTATGATTATATAATTTTAATATAATTTTCTTAGATTTTTTTAAAGAGCTGTCCTGATGAAGTGATCTGCTTAACATACTAGCTGATACGTTTTGCAGTTGGTATCTTATTGGTAGATTCTTTTAAGAATCCCTACACATACTAATACTTTGAATTGTATAGAAAGATCTCCAAATGACGATAAAATTAAGCTTTCAAAAATAATTGAAGAGTGGGAAAACAAACTCAATCATTACCTTTACATGGGAGACAGTGATCTCTGCATTTGAAAGCCAGTTTGTTAATAACAAGGAAAAAAGCTAATGAGATACGTAAATATTGGCACCACCTGTACATACCACTACGGTAAAAGAAGTGAAGTCTGGAACTTTTTTGCAATTTATTCATTCTTTCTTGTATGCTAACTTTTGTTGCAATATATGTTAATTGTTATTCACAAGTATTAAGTAATATAGATGGTTTTATTTCTAACCTGCACGCCCATCTAACGGAATAGATGTTGCTAAGTACCGAGTGTGGTTGGGTTGCTACACTCAGTACTTAGCAGTATAAGCAACACCTATTCCTTAGATGGTCGTGTTCGTGGCAGCTTTGCCTGTCATTGTAAGGAACTGTATATATTATAGAATTTATTATTGGATATTACTACATATTTCACAGTTGCAGTTTTTGAGAAGTCATTGTAAGTGGCATTCTATAGTATGGGAACAGTGTCTGTTTTTATTACTTTACTCGGGAAGCGTGTAACTCATGTGACTATGAGTCCAGCATCCAATTCCCAGTGACTATAAATCAGATAAAAAATCCATATATTTTAATAGTGATGTAATAGTTGAGACAATGATTTGCTTCTAACCTCAAAAGAGTCACGTAAGTTGATTGCTGTTACATGTACAATGAGTTTTGGCTAGCCCTATATTTATTCCTAAATTAATGAAAATGTTAATTTGTGCCATTATTGCAATAGATTTCTAAGGTTATAAAGTATATTTTATATTATATCTTATATATTTGGCTGCAGGAATTCTATAACAATTGGTTAGAAGATCGTGAGTTTAATGATGCCCTTAAAAATGGTACTGATCTCAAACAGAGTCTTAGAGATTCAGTATTAAGTCCAAAAAATTGACACTAGCTATCTCAGGAAAATGGAACTGGAGGTTACGACAAATCCAGGAAGGGTCATATTGGTGGTACTGCTGCCACTACAACAGTATCTACACTCGCCCATTACTAGTTTTGATCTTGCTTTGTGACATTAGGCACTAGCTTAGGTTTAATCTATTGCTGCTATGTATTAGCAGCAACTGGAGGAGCAAACTATAGCTGGTGCTGAGCTAATGTATTATACATTTTCAAACAAACACTCTGCTCAAAATGCGTGCAATGTTGATCGAGAAGATAAAGAGAAAGTTGAGGATAATGGAAAAAGAAAATTCACTAATCATATAGATTACTTGCAGCAAATACATTATACTTCAAGTAGTCATATATATGAGATATCAGAGACGTGGGATTAAAAGCGGGGAAAGGTTTATTGGGGATATAAACTATTTGATGGTTTCAAGGTGTCAGTAGAGTTGCATATCATGCTATAAACTGTTGGTACAACATACAACTCTCACTGAACTTCAATCAGTGGTGGGATTGCCCAAAATATCATCTTGCACTTGATGCAATTTTCATTCCAACGACAAATCTTACTGTAATGGCAAAGTCTGCCTATGATGTTTAAGAGGTACAATTACTGGACAGTGGTCAAATTCAGATGTTGCTTATAATTTTATATATAAAATGCGAGTTTGCAAGCTGAATCGATTGTGCAAGTTTTCATGTCGATAGCACGTAAATTAAACGGCAAAATTTATTCACATGTCTGGGTGGCTTTCTCAACTTGGACAGAGTATAGAAGAGTTAGGGACAAAATTTTGTACTTATTAGCAGACTTAGACCACTACCAAATTATGTTTTGTTATTGTTATATAGATATTTTGTAGCGCCTATTTTTTGACTATTGTGACGTTGTTTGGGATCCTATGGACTGCTAGAAATTGCCAACTACTTGAAAAACTACACTCCAGGGAAACAGATGTAGTTCCTAGAAGTTCTCGAAGATCGCAGTATGCTTTGTATATGTCTATCGTACCTCACGTAGAAACTTTGTGGTACAGGTTTTATAGATAATTCATGAGCTCTCCCTTTATATCTTAACCAAACTTTTCAGCTTGCTGTGAATATTACAAAAAGAATATCTCGAAACAGGCACAAGAATTTATATACCAAAGTATTAGACCAAACTTTGGCAAAAACGGGTTCTATTATTACAGAGAGGGCAGTTTTTATGGAATGGGCAAAACTTTCTTGTAATGATTTGTACATCAATGGAGAGCTTTAAAAAGAATTATGAAAACTGAAAAAAAAAATAACCTAACTTTAAACAAAATGTTTATGTATGTTATATATTTTATCACAGGACAATACTGAAAACAGTGTTTTAACTGATGTAATTATCCGTTTAAGCATTTTTAAAAAATATATATTTTTTTACAAGTCCATTATACACAATCTGTCCATTCTATCTGGCTCCAGGCAGTAGTTTTTGTCCTACAGCTTGTGTTGTTCATTTTAATAGTTTTGTAATTTTGTGTCATTTTTTAATTAAAATTGCTAGTCTGTGATTATATAACTGAATAGCTAAAACTAATTAATTTATTCATAACAACCTGGAATTATTTAGACACACCCGCTTGAAAAAATGGCTTCTAAGAGTGAGGAGACTCAGATTCACTAGCGATCTTAGTGAGGATTGTACGTTTTAATAATTGAAAATCACTTGCTTTTGTTTCTTTGTTTCTCTGATTATAATAGTAACATTCAGATAGTGACAGTTTTTTAGTGGTCAGGAATAACAAAATTGGTTAAACCCATTAAGTACTTTTAATGAAGGGCTTCCATTTTTTCCATATTTTCCTTTGGGGGGCAAGAGTTTTCCTCACATCTATCCTGACTATCTACCTTTAGCAATTATATAATGATATATTAACATACTACAGCATACTATGTTTCATGGAAAGTAAATATGTCATATGCAGGTTATACTATACTACTGTATAGGTGTTACTTTAGTTGCGAGAAACTCTTGAGCTTTTACGCAGGCCCTTACCAAACGAGATTCTGATCTAGTCTGCTCAGAAAGAAAGATTTGCTTTGCACATTAAACATGCGGGCTATTCCTTGACAAAGTTGGACGTTTTTTCACATTGGCTGATGCTTGTGTGTTAAAGCTGCTGGTTCCGAAAATTCATACCCTGCAAAATGAAATACAAACACTTGAATCTGATACTGCAACCCTTCTGAATATTGTCCGCATTAGATGTCGATGATTTAAGTCTACCTCACAAAAAATATCCAGTTAGAAGGATTTGTCTATCATTACACCTTATTGAACGTACGTGTAGACTTGTCTATTTCTGGCTAAATGAACTCGAACCATTGGCAGAGAAAATGTAGTTCTATAGCAAATGAACTTTCTTCAAAGTTTGAAAACTGGCAGCAAGTTACGGGAGAGCCCCAATGAAACACTTGATGAAAAAGCCCAGGGAAGAATCTCAAAAAAAATGTGATTCCTGCAGGTGGAGAAAGACAATCTTATTAAAAAAAATGATTGAAGAGTATTACCACCAAAGAGATGAAGCCAATGAAAAAATATTGAAAGATATTGAAGAAGGCGATTGTGTACAAAACTTTCTATTAAATTTCTCTATGGAATCAGCTCAAAAAAACTTTTAGCAACAGAAAATGGATGAAGTTAATTCAATTCAACAAAAAAAGATGTCATATGTACACTTTGAAATGATTTTTTTAACTGAACTTGAATGGTGCATGATAGCATTGAATCTCCACATGATTTCTTTAAGGAGTGGCAACAGCCCTTACACAATTCTAGTGACGCATTGAAATACTTTGCAATTGTAATGCTGAATTTTGCCAATTTACTGATCTCAGCTCAAAAACGTTATGCAATTTCTCAGGATCCATACATTTGAAAACGATATTGAAAAATTCAAAAAGTAACTCCTAGAAGAGCACCCATTAAAATCTCCTACTTTCATGAAAGCGGTTTATGAAATTTTACTCACAATTGTTGCACTTTCATTGTGTTCCATGAGGTTTTCATAAAATATAAGCTTATTCAGGAGGACTTGAACATAACTCAACCTAAATTCTAAAAATATGACAGAAGCAAAACAGAATTTTTAAAAGACCATTGCAAAAAAAAGAGTTCTGGATGACTATTATACAGCGACTTTTAAGTAGAGTTAACTTCTATATTTTTATGTTATTTGATTACTAAAATAGCATTTAACAAAATTTTAATTTAATAATATTTTATTAAACAGAATTTTTTACCATTTTTCATTTAAAGAAAGAT
>NW_024533082.1:0-104052 GCF_016097555.1 Gigantopelta aegis
AAAATGCCCCTACTTTCCAGTAGATGCTATAAAGACTTCTTAATTCCTGGTCCAATTTTTTTCCCTTTAATTTGCTTGGGTCCTTCTTATTTTTGATTGTCATTTTAAAGGTTATTTAATAATCCTGAAAATTTCCTAAAAATTCAAATAAGAATGAAGAGTCAATGATTATATAGAGTTTGTAGCCAGGCTTGAGGCTGAAACCTTAAACTCTTTAGAATTTTATGACTGTCAATTCATAATATGTATTGTTAGGCCTACCTTCTATCCTTTCTAACTCTTTCTTTAACCATTCAAAATACGTTCGTCTTCGACCGGAGATTCTTTTATTTTAATACGGATATTTGTCTAAAGAAACATTAAATCGGATATAAATACTAAGATACTATATAAAGGAAACCCCATATACTACTATTGCTATATTTGAATTTTTTAAAGTTCATTACAGGTTAATGGTCCTTCAAAACCTTTGAAATAACTGGTAAGTTCTGACTAAAGACAAAATGCTGATAGCCATCTTAGGATAGATACTGGTATGAACTTAATCCTTTTTACAATGAAAATGCTCATTCTAAAATTGAAGCAAGCATCAATAAGTTTCCTTATTACTTAATCATATGGTAATTTTATCTAACTTTCATGGCCTATTTTCTGAATGAAATATAATTCATTTTTAGTTAGTTCCTTTATTACCTGTTAAAACTAACTTAACAGAATTTCTTGTAAATATTAACATCTACCTCATTTTACTTCATATCATGTAACGTTTCTGGCGAGGCCTGGTTCGGGGTTACAACTTCATCTCCAAAGTTGGCCGGTACAGCAAAAGCTCACTACGTTTGCTTCTTGAATTCTACCTTTTTGTTTCGGGGCATTGTAGTACCCTGTACTCCCTAAGGTCCTCCGCCATCTTCAAAAAGGATTATTTAGCTCAAACAGCTACCCTCGACTTACGAGCATGCCAAAACCCCCCCGAGCCCCACCCATTCTAACATAACATATATAGCTAATTTGCCCAAGAAGAAAGGTGGAAGAAAAAAGGGGGAACCCAAGGCGGAGGGATGAGGTTCCCCCTCCACCAGACTTCCCTCAAACAGCGGTGCTTAGGCCTTCTTTCATAAGGTATTAAATGAAATGATTTTTTCTATACACATGTTTTTTTTTTAGATTCAAGGTAAACAAGGGTCTTGGTATCTCTGAGGTCTAATATATAAATAAAAATTACCAACAAAAAAATAGGGTCAATATTTGTTTTTTTTAAACTCATTGTTTATCTTCTAAAATCTTTTATTCTTTGTATTCTTGTTTGATAGTGTTTTCCCCTTACATTTAAGCTTTGTCATGTCTGAGTCCCTTAAACAGACCTATTATCAACTATAACTCAAATCAAAATTCAACTGTACCTCAATATAACCTAGGAAAAAACTGAAATTTGTTCTTAAATTTACCTCTTTGATGCGCTGTGCAAGTATTGTGTTAATACTTTTATTGCATTAATTACCATTGTCCATAACCCATGTAAAACCTTGAATCGTGTGAAACACAAAAATTGTTAATTGATTACCCTTAAACATTTTTATCTTAAGTTAGAACTTTTACATTTCTTTTTAACCTTCAATGTCTTTCCCTCTCTGCAGTAAACTCTTATATTCCCCAAAGTATTATAATACCTTCATAGGAAGTGTCTTTTTTAATATTAAAAGAATTACTTACTTTCAGGTACACACACAAGGACTATTTATGGAATAGATATCCAAGTAATGTCTTTCCATAAGCCTTATAGAACACCTTAATGTCAAAACGGCCTTTAGTCTTTAAACCTTAGTTCTTTTATTTTTAAATTATTTAACAACTTACCACCAAACAAGAGAAACTTCATCATCTAACCTCTAGTTCAAGGCTTGAGTTTAGAAAACAAACGACAGAGACGGTTGGAGAAGAATTGAAACCCTGTTAGAAAATTAAATGGTCAAAAGGGCAATGATGATTGAAAAATAAGAGCTTTATGAAAGAAATGAAAATTAGAGAAGCTTATGAAGATTTAAAAATTTGCTGAAATACGGTGACCCTTAAACAGTTAATATTTATACATTGTACTCTCTCCTTGCCTATGGTAACTTCTCCTTTATAGGAAGATCCTCAACTTATTCTAAGTTGCTACCAAAACAATTTACTATATTCCTTTTACCTATCACTCATCATGTAATGGTTATTATTTGATCTTAAACATGGCGAATAAACCAATGTCCTATTTTACGAAAAACCTTGTAAAAAAAACATATTTTCACCTCTTAGTTGTTTGCAATAACGTACTTTTGTCTTCCCTATACTTTGAAATTTTGAAAACACTATATTAGAAGTAGGATATTAAGCTTTAATCTTTTCACACATTTATTATGACTTGTCTCATTTAGCACTTTTAAATTGACTTACAATAGCCTATAAGTGTATATAATGAAATACAACATAATTTTTATAACAATTTTTATTTTATTTACTCCACTCCTATCCTATGTCCTCATCTAATTATTAATTGATATTATAATATAACATTTTAAAACACTACAATGTTTTTAGTTGACATTATACATGTACCACTACAAGCATGAATTGGTGCCTCTATAACATAACAATAATTGTTGCTAATCTAGTATTTTTTGCAAGGGACTCTTGGTAAACGAAAAATTCATGATATACTATAGTCTACCTTATTCTTTTTCTATAGGAATGAGCACTCAGCATTCTCTCAATTCTCAATATATTCACACAATGAAAGAACTAATGGAGAATTGGGAAGCAATTGAACGAGATTTGAAGGTAATACTTAAATACTATAAAGTTTATGTGTGCGCTTGTTAGGTACTTTGTGGGGGATTCGTGCAAAATCGTTTCTCTCTGACACATTCTACCAGAGTTATAACACTTGATTATGGTCATTGTTCAATGTGAACAGAGTACAATATATATCTACGTGTCACATTGTTGGAATTTAATATCTATTGCAAATATTATAAAGAAATGTTCCTGTCTGCTTATAAAATAAGGAGGGAAAGAAAGCAAGCATTACCAATTACATACGATTTTACTATCTTCTTTTCTAAATTAGTGAAGACTCTTAAGAGTATACTATTGAGAATAGTGGGATTTTACTAATAGCATTAATTAGAAATAACGGTTAAACTCCCTATTAGTTAGTTTTATCATCATTTAATAATAGTATGTTTTTAGTATTGTTATTATTAATATTGATTATATTGTTATTATTGTATTATTAGTATAGTCTTGTTTTATTTACTATAACTAAAAGTAAAAACCCTTTTAGATTTTAGTTTTAATTACTATTACTTAATTATTTTTAGTTAATTAACTTTGTATTATTTAATATTTTAGTTAATAACTGATAATTGATAACTAAATTTGTTTTAAATATTTAGACAAGAACTAAATGAATCTTCTGTAGAGCCAAAAACTAACTATAAACTAAATATAGAATGTCATAACCGATTAACTACATGACTATATTAATATGTCAATACATTTTAATAAAACTACATATTATAATTGAGTAATGGAATTATATATTATTATGTAAGATAAATTAAAATTGAATATGGAATAGCGAAGACACAAGTTGATCAAAGATAGTTGAACTCTCATTAACAAACAAAAAGAAAAAATATCAGAGGTATGATGTCATAAGTATTCTACCAATGTACTATAAGTACAATGAATTTTCAATAATACCTTGACTTGTGACTGTTTATAATTATTATTGTTTTTAAAACCAAAGACTTACTGAATTATAATTTGTTAGGTAGTTGAATGGCTACGATTAGAATTAGCTAAAATAACCTACAAAATAAATGAACATGTATAAGTTAAACCTATAGAGATTATTATGTACCATGGATAACGATGCCAAGGGGAGATATCTGTAAACATTTGGCGAAACAACAGGTATAGACATTGTATGTTAAGCACTATAATATTCATTTGTCATTCATGAAGCCACACTAGGGCCTAGCCAGACCTATGGCATATGCTTATAATATATAAGTCGCCTCTTCCATAATTAAAATACTTTATTTAGAGAAGAAAACTGCTATGTGAGGTTTTATCATGTATAGGATACAGTAAAAAAATTTGCACAAAACCTACATCTTTCATTAATGACAAGGTATATGTAATGTAAATGCCTTCCTTATATAGTATATAGTACCCTCATTATAATATAATAAACTATTACACATTATACAATCAAGCTGGCTCTTGATAATAACACTTTCCATATGTCTATCTACATAAGATATCTATGTTGAGAATTATTGAGTCAAAACTACAAGAAGAGATCAAACAGTCAAAAGAGCTAAGAAACCTAGAAGTATGGAAAAAATGTTTTTTTTTAAAACAAAAAAAGCTGTCATCGTCCAAGAGTTTAAAGGAGCTCAAAAGTATTTTCAAGAACCATCCGGCGTCACTCTACTATCCTATTAAAGCTGGTAGTTCAGTGTCTAGTTTTTGCATACCTCCTCTTGTCAAAAGCAAGGTATAATGTATATTTTGTACATATTATTACAATAATATTACATAGAAATATTACATTATAACAATGTACATATTTGGAAACTGTAAGAATTTGTTATACATATAGCAAAGTCACACAATTGATTTGGTTTTAAACTGAATGGTAATGTCTTCCTACCAAATACATCGAATAATATATATTACCAATGGAAGTTAAAATATTATTATAACTATATTATGGATGGAAGGACAAAATAGATGAATGGGATCTATTTTAGCTCTATTTCTTTACCTAGCCTTGCAAGTCGTCAATTAGATCTGGGGCTACTATCGGTAGAAGGCACTAAAGTCCCGATGAGACCAGTACCACAACTTGTCCACTTACCTCCAAATTGAGGAACAAAGACATCAAGGCTTACCTCAACTTAACTGGCCAGTACTGGAAGAATGTTAAAGCTATTACAGTTTAATATAATTATTATAACATAATAATTGTAAAGATCGAAATATTGAAAATTCATTCATAGTACGACGAACATATTTAAAATAAAAACGGTACTTGAGGTGGGACTAATCTAAGGAACGTGCCATTACCCACAGATTACCTACTATAATATAATATTCGATCTCATTGACTCAGAATCATGGCTGAACGTTGCCAGCAGATGGTTTTGATTTTTATGTCTTACCGTATAAGTCATTACTACTTATATATGTTGTTGTGACCCCTATCATTCCAAAACAACCAAGTAATTACTTGGTTAATAGGGAACAAAAGTACAACAAGAAAATATGGACAAAAATCTGAAACCATTCAAATATATAAAGTCCCCACCATATGACGATTTGCCACTTGTCAATTGGACATAATTATATACAGGTAAGTTGGGAATCAAGATGTATGTCTCCATTAATTCCTGAAGAATCTAGTAAAGAGGCTAGCTATGCATTACAACAAAAATAGCCGACTTTACGTAAAAAATCGCGACCCAACTACTAAGAAAATTAATTACAAGGTCTGCCATTGTCATGCTATTCTGGAAAAGAAGAAGGAATATCTTCTTAAAAGCTATGAGAATTTGTTAACTATCCTCTTTAGAATACACTCAAATACATCAAAAACTGTCAAAACAAAATTTAACAATACTAGAACATTGATATGGCAATGTCTATGTAGGCCAGTTTTGTGGTGGACTAGGAGACATGAGTGCGATAGGTTATGGACTTTTGCTTTGTTGTTAGCTGTATTTAGTAGAAGAAGATTAGTACTAGACTGGAAATCATCTTTTGAAAGCCTAATTTTTCGAACCCAATCGTAATTAACTGGGAACCGGACAATGCCCATCCTTCACATATATAGAGAATCCTAAAAAATATTGTTAAAATTCACGTGCAAATCAACTACTAAGATCCATACTTTGTCTATGTCTAAAAAACAATGGGGAAAATTACTAAATATAATAGGTGGTAATCAGCCTCATGTGTCATGGTAACTAATGTAAGATGAGATAGCTTCTTACAACTAAAACATCTATGTCCAACCACATCAATGGCTAGCTGAAGGTTTTAAATCAGCAGGGCTATTGAACCTATCCATTAGCAACCTAATGGAATCATTGGACTAGGTTTTAGGTATTTGTTCCAATGGGATAAACACTTCTTAAGGGAACTCTCCAAAGCAAAGGAACTTTAAAGTTGACTATCAATCTTAAATTGGAGTTTCATATAAGAACAGGTTTTTATGGTGTGAAACAGGTTCCAAGATTTTTGAACATAAAAATTGATCAAAGATCAACATATTTGGAAGACTGTGTTACAATGTGCAGTGTCTACAGCTAACAATTTTCTAGGTAACAATAGTCTTATATTTTTAGCTACAGACTCCAAATTAGTCAAGGAAATGGCAGTCAGTACATATGGGATGAGATTTCGATCATTTAATAATTTTCTCGCACACTGTGGGTAGGGATAATAATATCATCAAGTAGACAAAAAGAACAAGAAAGGAGCTCTGTAATACTCTAATTGATTTGTTTCTTCTTGGACAATCGTATGTATTGGTAAAAGGAAAAAGTGGATTTTCCGTGGTTTTAGCTAGTCTAGGGGGCTTGTGCAGTCTACCTAAAGACCAATATTATTGATGGTAGTACTTGCAATGTGTATAATGATAATGCTGTACAATAATGTAATCTTTATCATCATTATGTAATTGTTGGATTTAATTGCATAATAGCTAATTAAATGAATCCATAGTAAATTCACTAGTGCTATAAATTGGTTGCTAAATAACTGATAAAATTTATACAGTGCATATTTATATATAGATAGTCTAGAACTTCATACAATTTAAAGCATTATTTAGAATGTGTCATTCAATTAACTGAGGCTTTTATTGCCATAATTATGATGTAACCCCAATACGGAGTTAGATAGAAACTATAACTCATCATATAATTATTATTTCAGTGTTCTATCTATGTAGATTTTTTTTGTGGGGGGGGGGGGAGAAAGTTGACTTCCAATGTACTTTTAGCTTTATGAATAAATAATAAATATTAATTACAGGGCTATTTTTCTTTTCTTGACATTTTTGTAATTTTCGATAATTTCTTCGAGTGATTTCATCTGTTAATGTTCAGGTCCTTCGATGCATATTTTCATTTGCATGCTCTAGTGTTTCTTCTCCTATGCTGCTTCTCAATCTTTTTTTTTTATTAATTTCATGCTACTAAAATCACTGTAATTTTTTTGGTGGTGGTGGGGGGGGGGGGAAGTTACTGATGATTTGGGGGGAAAGCTCCCCCCCCCCCTCCCCCAGTAGATAAAATCCAGTATTTATAAAGTCAACTAGAAATCAAAACAACATGTTGAAGCCAAGATCAAAATTACTTACTTTTGGCTTCTTATTTTATGTAGAGTCTGTTAGCGGAATAACTTATTCATCATATTGTTAATACTATGGTAACAAAGGCCTTGTTTGAAATGACACATTAACTCTTTTTTAAATGATAAGTAATTAACCTTTATTCCAAGATAGACACTATAGATTCAATGATTCAAGCCAGAATGTATCTTAATTTTATATAGACTGGCTATGTGAGGTTATCATTATAGGATAAAGTAAAAAAAATGGCACAAAACCTACATCTTTCATTATGACAAGTATATGTAATGTAATGCCTTCCTTATATAGTATATAGTACCTCATTATAATATAATACTATTACACATTATACAATCAGCTGGCTCTTGATAACAACACTTTTCCTATATGTCTACATAAGATATCTATGTTGAGGAATTATTGAGTCAAAACTACAAGAGAGATCAACAGTCTAGAACTAAGAAATTTAGAAGTAATGGAAAATGTTATAACTGTCATTGTCAGAGTTAGAAGGAGCTCAGAAGTTATTTTTCAATACCCGGACTTCACTCTACTCCTATTAAAGCTGGTAGTAGTTCAGTGTCTAGTTTGCATACCTCCTCTTCACAAAGCAAGGTATAAGAATGTATCATATATTACAATAATATTACAATACAATATTACATTATAACAATGTAATATTGTATCATATTATTATAATAATATTGCAATACAAATATTACATTATAACAATGTAATATTGTGGAACTGTAAGATTTGTTATCCTATATCAAAGTCACAATAGATTGGTTGTTTTAACTGAATGGTAATGTCTTCCCTACCAAATACATCAAATAATATATATTACCAATGGAGTTAAATTATTAATAACTATTAGGATGGAAGGGACCAAAATAGATGAATGGAGATCTATTTTAGCTCTATTTCTTTACCTAGCTTGCAAGTCGTCAATTAGATCTGGGGCTACTATCAGTAGAAGGCACTAAAGTCCCAATGAGACCAGTACCACAACTTGTCCACTTACCTCCAATTTGAGGAACAAAGACATCAAGGCTTACCTAAACTTAACTGGCAGTACTGGAAGAATGTTAAAAGCTATTACAGTTTAATATACATATAATTATTATAACATAATAATTGTAAGATCGAAATATTGAGATGTCATTCATAGTAAGACGACTAGTTTTTAAAATAAATACGGTACTTTTCTCCAGGAGTGTCTGACACACCAGAAGGGGGGTAGGATTAGACTAAGGAACGTGCTCATTACCTATAGATTATCTACTATATATAGTTTAGTATAAGATTCGATCTCATTGACTCAGAATCATGGCTGAACGTTGCCAGCGATTATATTTGATTTTAGTCCTACTTGTAGTCATTATTGTTATATATTTGTTGTGACGCCCTATCATCCAAAACAACCAAGTAATTATTGGTTATAGGGAACAAAGTACAACAAGAAAATAATGGACCAAAATCGAAAACCATTCAAATATAACAGGCCCACAAGAGGACTATTTGCCACTTGTCAACTGGACATTATATACAGGTAATTATAAGTCAGGAAATCAAGATGTGTCTCCATTAATTCCTGAGGATCTCAAAGAGGCTGCTATGCATTACAACAAAAATAGCCAGACTTTACGTAAAAAATTGCCGACCCAACTACTAAGAAAATTATTACAAGGTCTGCCATTGTCATGCTATTCTCCGAAAAGAAGGAATCTTTCTTAAA
Organism: Gigantopelta aegis; assembly: GCF_016097555.1. Lineage (NCBI taxonomy): Eukaryota > Metazoa > Mollusca > Gastropoda > Neomphalida > Peltospiridae > Gigantopelta > Gigantopelta aegis. The sequence continues at coordinate 9,147 of NW_024533082.1, forward strand.
AGCTATGAGAATTGTTAACTATCCTCTTTAGATACACTCAAATACATCAAAAACTGTCAAAAAACAAAATTCAAGAACTACTAGAACATTGGTGTATGGCAGTGTCATATTGACCAGGTTTGTGGTGGACTAGGAGACAGAGTAAGAGGTATGACATTTGTTTTATTGTTAGCTTATTTAGTAGAAGAAAATTGGTATTAGACTGGAAATCATCTTTTGAAAGCCAATTTTTCAAACCCAATCTAATTAACTGGGAACCAGACAGTGCCTTCCTTCACATAATAAAGAATCCTAAAAATATTGTTAAAATTCACGTGCAATCAACTACTAAAGATCCGTACTTGTCTATGTCTAAAACAGACTGGGAAAATTACCTAAATATAATAGGTGGTAATCAGCCTCATGTTGTCATGGTACTAATGTTATGATGATAGCTCTTACAACTAAAACATCTACGTCCAACCAACATCAATGGCTAGCTGAAGGAGTTAAATCAGCAGGGCTATTGAACCTATCCATTGGCAACCTAAATGGAATCATTGGACTAGCTTTTAGGTATTTGTTCCAATTTGATAAACAGTTCTTTAGGGAACTCTCCAAAGCAAGGAAATTTTAAAGTTGACTAATCAACCTTACATTGGAGTTCATATAAGAACAGGTTTTTATGGTGTGAAATATGTCAAAGATTTCGAAAATATAAAATTGATCAAAGATCAACATATTTGGAAGACTGTGTTTGCAATGTGCAGTGTCTACAGCTAACAAGTTTCTAGGTAACAATAGTCTTATATTTTTAGCTACAGACTCCAATGTAGTCAAGGAAATGGCAGTCAGTACATATGGGATGAGATTTCGATCATTTAATAATTATCTTGCACATGTGGATAAGAAAATACAGTCCACAAGTAGACAACAAGAAGGAGCTCTATATACTCTAATTGATTTGTTTCTTCTTGGTGAATCGTATGTATTGGTAAAAGAAAAAGTGATTTCCGTGGTTAGCTAGTCTATTGTGTGATCTACCTAAAGAACATATTATTGATGGTAGTACTTGCAAATTGTTTGATGATAATGTTGTACAATAATTGTTCATTTATCATCATTATGTAATTGTTGGATTTAATTGCATAATAGCTAAATAAATGATCCATAGTAATTCACTAGCTTATGTAAGTGCTATAAATTGATTGTTAAATAACTGATTAATTTATACAGTGCATATATGTATATATAGATAGCCTAGAACTTCATACAATAAAGCAGTGTCATTCAATTAACTGAAGCTTTTATTGCCATAATTATGATGTAACCCCAATACTGAGTTACAATATGTAAATCAATTCAACTTAAATAATATAATTATTATTTATAAAGTCAACTAGAAATCAAAACATGTTGAAGCCAAGATCAAAATTAATTACTTTTGGTTCTTATTTTATGTAGAGTCTGTGATAACTTATTCATCATATTGTTAATACTATGGTAACAAAGCCTTGTTTGAAATGACACATTAACTCTTTTTTAAATGATAGTAACCTTTATTCCATAGAGACACAATAGATTCAATGATTCAAGCCAAAATGTATCTTAATTTTAGATTTGATCTTAACCACAATGATGTGCAGACCTATTGTATAGCTAGATATAATAGCTCTCTATATAAATGTAATGTAAAGGTCTGTTACATGTAGAGCTATGTGCACATCCACACAACATTGAATTGAGCATATTCATTGTATATTATGTATACTACATCTAAGAAGTATCAATACATTGTTAGATCGATTGTACAAATTTCCATGACTACATCATTATAAACATAATAATATACATATTTTTACAGGTTGTATGTTGTATAGGAAAATGATTGATGAAATTTCAGTTCATCTAGAAGACCCTTTTCTTCTTTACCAAGAAATAGATATTGTAGCATCTAAGCTTGAAAGCTCAGTTTGCCAAATCCTATTAGGTCCACTACCTTCTTGCCTGTTCAGTTGTGTTTGAGGTATTGATAACTAGTTGTTCAGTGATGAGTTCTTGTTGCTTGCTATATATTTATTTTATAATTGGAATCAGATTGAGTGCTAAGTAAACACGTTATAAACATTTTCATTTAAAGTGCTATATTGATAAAACAGCATATCAATTACAAAGTGTTAAGTTTGTTAAAATTTTAATGAGGTAGTATAAAGTCTACAATGTAACCAAAAATTTTTATGACTTAATACCCAGGTACTTCTTTTTATACTTCACTAGATAGTTAACTATAGAATTAAACTTTTCTGTGGTGATAGAGAACCAGTAAAGGATGTTGTATTTTAAATATTTGGAATTTTCAACACATTTTAAAGACACAGGGCTAGGATGTAGCCCTTCCCAATGTAGGTTGTTAGTTGTTACAGTATAACAAGTCTGAATCATTGTTCATCTATGATGCTTATTAGTGGAAATTTCAGAACTGATTTGTCTATTGCCTATTTATGATTTATTTTTATTCATGTAAGTTTTTCTCACAATTTGAGATATAATATTATACTGTATTAGACTTATAAATAACTTAATATATGATATTAATGGCTAGCTAAAATGTACCAGACTTAGGGTTATATTTAAACTATTAGTTAGAACATTAACATTACTTTTTAATGGTAGTTTTAACCACACTTAGCATCCCAAAGTCTGGAACAGCTAGATTGATTGACAAGTGTTCATGTAAAGGGGCTTCTCAAAAAGAGTACATAGTGACAGTTGTTACACACCATGGAATGCCAAATGTTTCAAAATTCTTTTTTTCTGGGCACAAAATGGCCTGGCTATTTGTTCCAATTTGATAAACAGTTCTTAATAGTAATCCAGATACAGATACTAATACTAATAGATACTAATCCAGTTAGTTAAGTTTATATAGTATATACCTCTCTCATCATAGTTTCAATTATCAGACATAAACTACAAAGTGTACTTTTTGGCTTCTAGTTGACTTTATACAAACTAAGTTAGACCAGTTTTGGCTATCAGGGTAACTCAATATTGGGCTTACATCATATTGATGAGTTTTATGGTAACAAAGACAAATGTCTTCCTTACCGAATACATCAAATAATATATTACCAATTGAGGTTAAATTGCTAATAACTAATTATGAAAGGAAGGACAAAATAGATGAATGGAGATCTATTTTAGCTCTATTTCTTTACCTAGCTTGCAAGTCGTCAATTAGATCTGGGACTACTATCAGTAGAAGGCACTAAAGTACCAATGAGACCAGTACCACAACTTGTCCACTTACCTCCAATTGAGGAACAAAGACATCAAGGCTTACCTAAACTTAACTGGCCAGTGACTGGAAGAATGTTAAAAGCTATTACAGTTTAATATACATAGAACTATTATAACAATAATAATTGCGACAATTATAACATCAAAATATTGAGATTGTCATTCATAGTAGGATGACTATTTAGAATAAATATGGTACTTTTCGCCTGGTGTCATAGTGCATTTTGTCCCTCCCCCTAAATTTGTCCCCCAGGACATACTAACACTATGCAAAATGTCCCTGGGGACAATCTGCACTAGTGTAGTATTCCCCATAGGACTTCTGGCACTAGTGCATATTGTCCCCTCTTAGTACAAAGTGTCCCCTGGGGGAGACATCCTGTACTAGTATAAAACGTCCCCTAAAAGGTATATAGTTGCTGATTATTTACTCAACAACAATGAATAATAAAATTAACATAATCAGTTACGTGTTTCCATAGCAACTTCCAATGAAATCTTTTAGCAATCTTTTCATACTCTTATCACGGCCCAATGCCCTCCTATATATATTTAGAAAAATTTGTTATTTTATAATGTACTGTACATATTTAAATTTAAAACAGGACAAAGTAAACTTGCCTTCAGGTAAGGGAGTGGCATGCTTCTAATATTCTTATTCTTTCAGTAAATGAACGTGGTACCTGCTTCCATGTCTGGCCAGTCTTGTGATAATAATTAAGTGGCCACTTTCCACCTTGTAGTTGGTAGTTTTACGACCTAAAACTCTTTTGTCACATTTAGTATACCCATTTGGGTACCTATGGTAACAAGAAAGTCAAAAGTCGTAACTGTTTTTCATTGGTTCCCATCTCTCTGTCTAGTATATAGCTAGATATAGATCTAGATCTCGATCTTAATGTGGTGAACAACGTATTTTTAGTTGAGATTTATACACTTAAGCCTTAACTGCTAAGAATTTACATGCAGTATAAAGTTCATACGTGGTCAGTTAGTTCATCCATCGATGGGGTGGGACAATTTTGCAATGTCCCGGGGGCCATTCTACACTAGTGCAAATTGTCCGGGGGGCCTTGCTGCACGGGTGATTCTGCATTCCGACACAGGAAACGTGGCAGCACCACAAGGGGGGCAGGACTTCCATCAGAACCTACAACTGATTACCTACTATGTATATAAGATTTGATCTTGTTGACTCAAAACTATGGCTGAACGTTCCAAGCGTTGTTATTTGATTTTATTCCTATTTATAGTCATTAGTATTATATATATGATGTCCTATCATATAGAACCGAGGAATTATTGGTTAATAGTAGGGTCACAAGAGGACTATTTGCACTTGTCAACTGGACTTATATACGTGGGGTAAATCGGAAAATCAAGATGTGTCTCCATTAATTCCTGAAAATCTCAAAGAGGCTGCTATGGATTACAGCAAAAATAGCCAGACTTTATGTGAAACTTGCCGACCAACTACTAAGAAAATTATTACAAGGTCTGCCATTGTCATGCTATTCTCAAAAAGAAGGAATCTTTCTTAAAAGCTATGAGAAATTTATTAACTATCCTCTCTAAATACACTCAAATACATCAAAAACTGTCAAAACAAAATTTAAGAACTACTAGAACATTGGTATGGCAGTGTCATATTGACCAGGTTTGTGGTGGACTAGTAGACAGAGTAAACCGGTATGACATTTGTTTTATTGTTAGCTGTATTTAGTAGAAGAAAATTGGTATTAGACTGGAAATCATCTTTTGAAAGCCAATTTTTCAAACCTAATCTAATTAACTGGGAACCGGACAATGCCTTCCTTCACATAATAGAGAATCCTAAAAATATGTTAAAATTCACGTGCAATCAACTACTAAAGATCCGTACTTGTCTAAGTCTAAAAGAGACTGGGAAAATTACCTAGATATAATAGGTGGTAATCAGCCTCATGTTGTCATGGTAACTAATGTAATGATGATAGCTCTTACAACTAAAATATATACGTCCAACCAACATCAATGGCTAGCTGAAGGAGTTAAATCAGCAGGGTTATCGAACCTACCCGTTAGCAACCTAAATGGAATCATTGGACTAGCTTTTAGGTATTTGTTCCAATTTGATAAACAGTTCTTTAGGGAACTCTCCAAAGCAAAGGAAATTTTAAAGTTGACTAATCAACCTTACATTGGAGTTCATATAAGAACAGGTTTTTATGGTGTGAAAATATGTCAAAGATTTCGAAAATATAAAATTGATCAAAGATCAACATATGGAAGACTGTGTTGCAATGTGCAGTGTCTACAGCTAACAAGTTTCTAGGTAACAATAGTCTTATATTTTTTAGCTACAGACTCCAATGTAGTCAAGGAAATGGCAGTCCGTACATATGGGATGAGATTTCGATCATTTAATAATTATCTTGCACATGGGATAAGAAATACAGTCACCAAGTAGACAACAAGAAGGAGCTCTATATACTCTAATAGATTTGTTTCTTCTTGGTGAATCGTATGTATTGGTAAAAGGAAAAGTGGATATCCGTGGTTAGCTAGTCTATTTGTGCGGTCTACCTAAAGAACATATTATTGATGGTAGTACTTGCAAATTGTTTGATGATAATTTTGTACAATAATTGTTCATTTACCATCACTATGTAGGGTTTTAATTGTATTATGACTATTAAATGATCCCATAGTAATTCACTAGCTTATGTAATATAAGTGGTATAAATAAATTGGTTGTTAAATAACTGATTACTTCATACACTGCATATATATAGTCTAGAACTCATGCACTTAAAAGCATTATTTAATGTGTCTTCAATTTAACTGAGGCTTTATTTCCATAATATGATGTAAGCCCATACTGAGTTTGATACATAAATCAGAACTAACTCAATAATATATAATTATTATTTCAGTGTTCTATCTAGAATTTTTTTTTGGGGGGAGAAGTTGACTTCCAATGCACTTTTAGCTTATTGAATAATATGTTTGTGAATAACTAAAGAGAATAAATAATAATTATTAATCACAGTGCTATTTTTCTTTTTCTTGACTTTTTGTAATTTTTAATAATTTCTTCTAGCTGTTTCATCTGTTAAACATTCGTCAGGTCCTTTGATACATATCTCATTGCATGCTCTAATGTTTATTCTCTCAGTCTGCTTCTCAATCTTAATTTCATGCTACTAAATCACTGTAAATTTTTGGGGGGAGGGAACTTCCCCCCCCTCAGTAGATAAAACCCAGTATTTATAAAGTCAACTATATCAAAAACATGTGAAGCCAATATCAATACATTGTTAGATCAATTGTACAAGATCCATGATTGCATCATTATAAACATAATATATACATATTTTTACATGTACAGTTTGTATATGTGGTAGGAAAGTAAATCATACTGTTTTCATTCCTAAACATCTTATTAGACTGATTAAACAGTTCTAATATACTGTCAGATGACTGTTTAGTTAATCTGATTAGTATGTTAAACAATATGATAGTTACTTTACATGTATCCTGTATAACTATAGCTAACATAATATTGTTTAGATCAAGTAATCAATTTTTTATAGTGTATCTATTAAACTATACATAGTCTAAAAGTTTATAAAGTTTAAAATCAAGAAAAGAGCCTATATCTAATATCTGACAGGAATTTATTGAGTTTCAAATGAAAGTACTTATTTCATTAAAAAGTTTGTGCCTAGTTAATAATTATGAAATAATTATAACTCATAATAATATTCATGATGAAGTTCACGTGATGTTTTCCTACTATATGCTAACATTGCTAGTATCTAAAAATTTTTTAGCAGGTAAGTAAAGATCTCTGTACTACATACTTTGGTTCATCACTGTATTCATTTTTATTTCTTAATCGACTTAGATCTATAGTTTAAAACATTATATATATATTTTTCTATATATTATAGTTACATCACTCGAGTTCAATTCAAAAGCCCTGAAGCTGAGTCAGCTGAATAAACCTCCACAAGACCTTTGTGATATCAAAATGGCAGGAAATGTGAATATAGTTACAATAATTTTGTCTCAAAACTGTTGTCCTTTGTGGAAAATTTTGGTTACATTACTGCCTCTTTAAAATTTTAAGAAAAATTAGCGCATTTCACATTGAGATCCCTTTCTAGAGTATCTCCAAGAGTTGTAGCATCTAAGCTTGAAAGTTCGGTTTGCCGAACCCTAGTAGGTCACCACTTCTTGCCTGTTCAGTTGTGCTTGAGTCATTGATAAATAGTTGCTCAGTGATGAGTTCTTGCTATGTATTTATTTTATAATTGGGATGAGTGCTCTACTCATTATAAATATTTTGCCTTTTAACTTCAAAGTGCTTGTTGATATAACAACATAATTGACGCAATTACAAAGTGTTAAGTTTGTTAAAATTTAATGAGTAATATAGAGTTTACAAGGTAATAAAAAAAATTTTATGACTTAACGCCCAGGTAACTTCTTGCTAGCCTCATACCCAGGTGTTCGTGAAAGAAAAAATGCATGGTATCTACTGTTTTGTATAATTTTCACAGTTTCTTGGAAAATAGTATACTCTAGTAATCTCTGTCTATTTTGACAAAATTCCTTTTACTACATTGACCTCTATCAACTTTGGTTTCACACATTAAAGACACATTGGCTAGCAAGGGGGTGTAGCTATAGTAACCCTTTCCCAAAGAAGGTTGTTACATTATAACAAGCCTTGAGTCATGTTCATCAATGATGCTTATTAGTGGAATTTCAGAACTGTATTTTATATTGCCTATTATGCATGTTATTTCTTATTCATATTGGTTTTTCTACATGACACACAATTCGAGCATATAATGCTATGCTGTATTAAACTTATAGTAACTTAATATATGATGTCAATGACTAGCTAAATGTACCAGATTTGGGATTGTATTTAAAGGAATTATTCCAGGATATAAATGAAAAAAAAGAACACCAGAATGTATGGCATACATTTATTATCCATATATTGTCATAGTGTCCTTACTAAGCCTAAACAGACTGTCAGCAGTGGTGCCAATTTTATCCTTTTATCATGCCACAGTACAATTCCTAAAACCTATTTTTTTTTCTTAACTGTTTTTTATCATTATATTCAAATGTAGGTTTAGTTTTTTTAATAACAGGCAATTGTATTTAAAATGTAACTAAAAAGTACTTCAAAATGAAAGTACTATGGAAATACTATTAAGGCTTTTGTGTATCAAACTGATGAAGAGTATAGACATTGTCTAATTTGGTTTAAATCTTAAACACAAACATTTGGAGAGAGCACTCTGGTCCCATTCAAGCTATAACATACTGGATTACAAGTATTAGTTAGAACATTAGCATTACTTTTAATGTAGTTTTAACCACACTTAGCATCCCCAAGGTCTGGACAGGTAGACTGTTTTGGCAAGTGCTCATGTAAAAGGCTTCTCAAACAGGTACATAGTGACAGCTGTTACACCTACAAAGTTACCCACAACAGAACTACCCAAGTTGCCACTGACTTCTGCCCTCATTACCCACAGATAGACTCATTATCTATGAGGATTATATATGAAACTAATTAAATGGATGGTAAACTGATTTTTTTATGTACTTACAAATACTATAGACCTGTTATGAGTGTATATATAATGACAGCAGTGTGATTGTTTGCAGTATCTTGTCCTGTCATTATATACAACATAAATGAACCCTGAATTGGTTAGATGATCTAAACCAGTTTTTTACAGTGAATAATGGAACAAATATTCCAAAGAATTCTATTACCTTAAATTACTTTTATTTTATCTTTATCTTAAAATATTCTTATATGTAATTAAGACATTAGAGTATTTTACTTTAAATAATATATTTTTATAATTTTAGCTGATATGCGTGAAAAATTTGATACACAAGTGAACATGCAGCACGAAGATAAACGAGTTGGGTCTTGTGGTCATAATGGTGTGTGTCAATAAACTGGTCCTCAAGGGACTGATATCGATGTTAACAGAGTTTTAGAAAAACATTTCAAGACCTAAATTTTGGCGACATGGGTTATTAATGATCCCAAACACCAGATAAAGTCAGAGAAGCTGTGAAGATTGTAACTGAATACAACTTTCCTCTCAGTTTCAGAGGCATCATAGTCTATTACGCAGGTCATGGAGGAAGCTGTGATGAGAAAGGATTCTGTTTTCTTACCTTGTGAGATGATGATAGCATGAGATGTTCCTCATTGATAGTGAAGTTATTGCTCCATTTCAACCGAAAAATAAAGAGTGCCGTCTTTCAAATCGATATCGTCTGTTCCTTTTTTGACTGCTGTCTGAAAGAAGATGCCAATTCTGGAAAAATTCCTACTGCTCCAACTGTTATAGAACCCGATCTTAATTTACCACCTTATCAACCACAGGTTGACTACACTCTAGTTGCCCATGCTGCATATGTTAGGGAGGCTTCTAAAGGCAAGTTTTGGGATGGAGGTGTCTGGACACACATCTCTTGACAACATTAAGTCATATGGAAGTACCAAACAATTGGCGCTATTCTTAATATAACAAGAGAAGATGTAATTAAAAAGACAGCTGGTAAAGTCCAGGCTCCTTTTTATAAGGCAATGGTGGAATGTTATGCTTTTTCAAGGTTAGCACAGACTGTAAGTTGACTTTATGTAATATTAGGTAATACTAGTATATGAATGACTGTACATTAAATAATCTAGACATGTTATATAATGTATAAATGCTTGAGAATTTTATTTGTTGTCATGTGGAACTTTATATATTCTAGTTATGTTTGTTACTAGCATTTTGTTAATACCTAATTTACTTACATTATATTTGCTATATCAATGTATATAGGTACAGTTCCTTCAACTGATCCACATATTCCTACACCTCAGCTGCAGCTGGTCCTGGTCCCAAGTGATGATGGTTTGTTACTGATGTATACCATATATAGTTTGTTACCAACTTTTTGTTTTAGATATTGATATTTAATATTGATAAAAATCATGGATGCCAGACCTGACAAAGGTGATCTTATGACTGTGTTAGAGGTATTAAAAGATGATACACAAAAGTGGCGTGAGTATTTTGGGAAACGTTTTTCTCAAGGTCAACTTGAGGTTAATAATACTTTTACTGAGCTTGAGTTTCGGGATTGATGAGATTACAGAAGATCATCCTGATGATTACGAATATACTTGGCTCTGTCATACAAGCATTAGATAACCATCAGTCATGAGATTGGGAGTAAACGACAACGCCAGCGGTTTCTGAAGTAGTCATAGATCATTTGAATAATCGTGATGTGTATGAGAAGTATATAATCAATTGAAGTCAAAACCAAACTAAGTTTTATGTTTGTCCATGTAACTTATTGTATAACAACTAGAACTATTGTTTTTGCCAAATATCTTTTTTTTCCAAGACACATCTATTATTGCTATTATTTTAGTGAACCATGATTTGTTTTCCATATGCTTGCTATAAAAGTTTTAAACTCATAATTTTGATTAAAGAAATTTTATTATAAAACTTACAGCTAACACACAATCTTAAATGCAAGTTTCTTGACACTAATGCAGTACTATTATAGTGAATCAAATGTGAAGACTTAATTTAATAGCAATAACAAACTAATCTACAGTCCTAGCAACTCAAGCACATACACCTCATCTATACTAGTCACTGCTATGTTCTTATGATGCACTGAATTTAAAGAAAGAATTAAGTGTGTACATTGACTCATCAGCACAGCAGAAACACACCTGTCATATACAAAAGTATCCATTGTTGTACCACGCCATATGCAAACAACTATCCAAATCAAGTATACAAACTTGTATACTTTTGGACTTGCTTATTAGTTCAACTACTAGCACACCCTCGTAATAGAGTAGAGCACGTGCATTAGTAGTTTTTGAACCTAGAAGAAAGGAAATTTGGCTGTCACTGAGCGTGAAAATTGAATACTTTCATCATTAGGAACTCTTTGAGGCTGAAGACTAATAAAGGGAGATCTTCTGTAAAAAGGAAGACAAGCATATCGCCAAAAATACTTCTTTAAAAAAGAGAATGTGGGTGTCAACAAGGACTAGGCAAACATGTACTACTCCACAGTATATCCCAGGTGATGATTTGTCTAGTTTATACTTGTTCTAAACAGGTTGTGAGAGATTCAGGAAGTGATGATGGTAAAAGTGTGTTTGAAGATGATGAAATATTTTCCTTACCTGACCCCAAGGCTAAATAAAATAACCCACTGTCTTGCACAATGAATTGTGTTCCCTTCAAGCAGTTCTGATGTCAAACTACCTAAAAGAGTACTGTTTGTTGATCAAATATTGACTCATCCTAGGCTCAGATCTTCGACATTGGGGGTGTGGGTGCATCCTATTCCGCAAATAGATATAATGTTGCTTCTAACAACAAAAGAAGCAATGTTGCAGCATTTGATTGATACAACAGAAGGTTTTTACCTCAAAAATGGATGATTGAAAAGATTCAAGGTCACTGCAGTGGAGAACCTGATGAAGGAAGATTCACTTTCGTCAAATAGTAACTTCACCAGAGAGAGGAAAACAAAGGATTGCTAGGAATCGTAAAGTATGTTTCTGTTTGATTCTTGTGCTCATTTGAGGTTTTTTTTATAGAACAGGATATCATTGTTGTATGATGCTTTACAACTAAAATGACAAAGTTAAACAAAGGAAAGGTAAGTTGAAGGATTTTTCAGTGCCACTTAAATATTAAAACTATGTTTCAGTTCGTTTGTCCCTCACAATGTAGTGGTATGTTCTTTTTAATTGAACAAATGAAGGGAAACCACCTATTCAGAAGATCAAATTAAAGGTGTGACACTAATTAATATTTAGTGTGTTCTTATTAAGATTTACATGTAGGTGTTATTAAAATGAATTACCAAGGGTTACGAAGACAGTTTTTACTTGAAGAAAACAGTGATGCCGAAGTATTAACACTGAAGCAACGAATGAAGAAGAAATATGAGAGCTATAATTCATAGGGTATGAATTTTTGCCAGATTAATTTTCCTCATTGAGCTATTGATTTTTAAAAATTTAAGAACAGAGGAGATATGGTAAGAAGACTGAACGTCGGTATTGGATGGACATAAACATTGGATCACATGTCTAAGAGAAAGTTCCACCACTGAAGTTCTTTTTCATCAAACCTACTTGGAGATCTGAAAGTAGGTTTTACGATTATGTACCCTCAATCATCTTTTTTAATTGCCATTGTGTCTCACGTAGCTTTGAATCTTTTTTGGAGTTATGGATGATCGTTATCAAAGAGTGCCAGGAGTAAAGTTGATGTGTTTTGGAGGAAAAAAGAAGGACTTAGGACAAATTCCACCTTGCTGCCTCTCCTAACACCCCAGAGTGGATTTTGAAAAACCTGATAAATGACTTTTTTGAACTTTTTTCTTAATAGGTTTTTTCATGTTTGGAATTCAAATCAAACAACATTCAGTATACAAAATGTTTGTGCGCATGTGGATCTCACACAACAGTATCCAACAGTATACAATACTAGTATCCAAGATTGTCTATGAGATTGGAAATTTAAGTACATATAGTCAACCAAGTAGCCAGTTTTGATACCTCAAGTATACACTTTTGGACACCTAGTGTATTCCCAAGTGGACTAACAAAGTATCCATGTGTATTCCACACAGTTGCAGGTAGCTGTGTAAGAAAAATATAGAAAAGTCTTGATTTTAGTAAACAATTGAAAGCCAACATTTTGACACTGATATCTACCACATCAAAGTCATAATACATACCTACAGTATATGCTATAAAAAGCTCCAATTACATTTTGATATTTGATGTAATCCCCTCGTTATATTGGAAACATGAGCGTAGATCTACGGATGCTATCTATAAACCAATGTATTGTATGTATAGTCACATTTCCTAATCAGTCATTATGTATGAATTTGTAAACAAGCTGTCAAAAAGAACAAATTTATATGCATAATACATTTCATTAGGTGTAAATTAGTTCTTATGTTTCAGTCAGATCAATAAAGATGCCATCAAAAATTAAAAATTCTATATTAGTGACATGATGTATACATGATAATATTACAGTATATATCCTGTTGTAAGATGTTTATAAATTAATAACTTCTTCTAAACTTTTTATCCCTAAATATAATAAATTATAGCATTTGTACTTGTAATTACTTGGCAACTTCCCTTTTATAACCACCCACCTGTTGAATGATCCAGCTCCCCCACAAGAAATGCTCACCCCACAGGAAAAGGTGTAATATGATTAATGTTTGGAAGAAACCAGTTGTTTAATAATACTACTTCAAATGTTTATATTTGTTACTTTAGCTGAATCCATGCAGATCTTGATACCAAGTGAATATGCAGCATGATCATAAACAAGTTGGTGTTGTGGTCATAATGGGTGGCTGTGCTCAACAAATATGGGTCCTTAGGAACTGATAGAGATATTGAAAGAGTTAAAAAAACATTTTAATTAATGAACAACTTAACGTCAATGATGTTATCAACCCTCAATATTTGCACATGCATATACATGTGTTTCTGCATAACTTTATTTAATAAAGCATCAAAGGTGGAACGAACTGGCCTCAGCCATTTTTCAAGAAGTTTTATTTGCCTATTTCATTTAGACCTTTAAATGTATTTTTGTAATTGATTTACATGAAATATTGCTCTATATTTGTCATTTTATATAATATATTATAGACAGTTTAAAATAACCAATTAAGTGTTATGAATCAATTAATATCAAGTAGATTGACAAAAAATCACTGCTGTTTTTTCCTGCATATTGATTAAAAGGCTTTTATATATGCGATAAGCTAAACAACAAAAAAATGGACCGTATGTGTATAGAGAGTGTAAGTACCAGGCTAAAATGATTCATCGTTTGTGCTTACGCTTAAGCGTAAACCTCAAACGATGAATTTTTTTAGCATCTATGGTGGGTGTGTAACAACACGTTTCGTGCTTGAATACACGCCCCCTTTGTTTAAAATTTTAGAAGGATCATGGACACTACTAAAGTTCATTAGGATGTGAAAGCGAAAAACTAGATGGATTTGTTCATGTAGATCTCTCTCCAGAGCCTCATTTAGACTATGTCTGTGACATTTCGGATATGAAAAACGATTTTTTGAAAATGGAGCAGTCGACGAGATATATATTTGTCATGTTTTAGAGCACTTTCCACGAAAAGGAATACTGGATGTTCTTAAAGAATGCAACAGAGTGCTGAAAGTTGGGGTACTATGCGACTAGCTGTACCTAATATTGAAGCAGTTTTGAGAGATATAGTCGTACACGAGATCTGTCAGAATTACTTGGCGTTGTGTATGGAGGACAGAAGAATAATTTGGATTTTCATACGATAGGATACGATTTTACGCTAATGAAACATTTTCTAGAAGATGTTGGTTTCGCTAACGTGACAACGTATGACTGGAAAGATTTCTTACCTGAGTCTTATGACGATTTTAGCCGGTGCTATTTACCTCACAATGATGAAAATGGACTTTTAATGTCCTTAAATGTTATTGCTACAAAAGCTGGCCCTCCTAAAGAAGAATTATCAATTGAAGTTCAACGTGCAATTGGAATGAAACCTATCTGGAATTAACGTACATTATTTCCAGAATGGCTGTCCAAAACATAAAAGTCTTATTGTACATAATTAATTATAATGTTATTTTACTTTCCAATAAATTAAAATTTTGCTTGCAAGATAGTCATATACAGTTTGTAGACTTGTACCCAGGTGTTTGACGAAAAGCAAAGAACGCCTGGTAACTACTGCTTGTGTATATACTAATTTTTGAAATTATGCAATATAATGACAATATACTCAAAATTTCAAAGGAAATAACAGAGATGTTCTTTAAAAAAGATAGATCTGGTCTTCATAGCTGCTTTAGAGCATAGAGTAGAACATCTGATAAGTTACTATCAGCACTACATCATAGATAATTGAACATTGTGGTATGAAGAATTATGTCATAGTTGACGGGAGGATTCCTAGTGTATATTTTCCAAAAAAGCTATGGAAACTACATGTATGTGGAAGCAGCAGTTATCAGGTGTTCCTTCCTTTTGCCAAACACCTGGGTATGAGGTTAATACAGTTTGTAGAATATAATTATAATTAACCATATGTGACTGTACACATATACAAGTATATAAGTGCATTCATGTGTTGTGGGCTCATAGATAAAGCTTAACAAATATGTGCATGCTAATGGAGTGGTTATATATGAGCATACTAGATGGTAAGATTCAAGCTGTTAATTGTTATGATACAATTATAAGTGTATATTAATGAGAATCCAAATTAATCTGAATCCACACTAACTGATGAATGTGTGCATATGAATGAATGCTTGCTATTAATCACACTACTCATAATAGCGAAGTAGGAATGTTCTTTTTATAATAATTGTGACTAGATTTGCAAAAAAATCGGCTTCCGTCAAAACATTCTTCACTTGATTTGTTAAAAGAAATTACTAAAACATCTCAGAAAACTGTTTTGTATACATACAGAATGGTTTTGCATATATAGTATACAAAACTTTTTTTTGAGATGTTTTACAGTGGTCCTTTTTCACAAATCAGTTCACTAATGATTTCATAGAAGTGGTCCTTATTGCAAATCAAGTCACAATTATAACCTTGTATAAAATTGATTGGTTGATTTAACCATATAAAAATTTGTGTACTATAAATATATCACTGTAAAAAATCAATTAGTTAATTAACAACATACTATGGAGTCATATGAATTACTGACTGTACAATTTGTTGACCTACTATTACAAAGCAAACAAATTATAGATTATATGAATAATTCAGTAGATATATACTTAATCTATGCTCAGGTTATGTGATGCTTCCTCTTCTATGGTTTGTTAAGATTTAACTACACCTGGATGGCTTTGTGGTCAACCATGCAGGTCATAATTTGGGTTTGTGGTAGTGCAGTGTTGTTGAACCATATAACCAAGGCCTTAGGCATGATTCTTTTTTAAATACCTTTGTACTCACATTCTGCTTTTAGACCGACTTATCTAGTTAGTTCAGTTGAAATAGTATCCAGCTCTTTTCATAGCTCATGATTTTAATTATTGGTCAATGAACTACAAAGATTACTTTTCATTTATCATTTGTTGGTTTGTTTTTAGGTGAACTTCTGCATTTAAAGATGTACTGAGCAATGCTATGATGGAAAACCAATAAAAGAGTTGAAGCCAATTGATAAAAATCTTCAACATAACTTTAATTTTCAACAGATTGCTTACTTTGATGTAATAATGGTCAAACCAGTTGGATTCAATTGCACATAGGCGGCTGCAGGCCTGGGCATCACGGGCAATGACCGGGTTGACTCGACCAAGCAATTCTAAATAGTGCCCTGAACAATTTTAAAGTCCTAAGCTGGTATCAAATATTTCCCCTGGATCGAGTATTTAAGATTGCGTTTTTCGCTTATTTGACATTAACAAACGTGACCACACCCTATATGTCAATAAATGTGACCACACCCTAATATTGTCCACACTCCCTTTCCTGCCCGTGTGGAGTTGCAGTTCTGCAGCCGCCTATGTTTATACATACGCGAGTTAGACTGGCTTTGTGGTAACTTTTGGACTTACATATTGTATTGATGAAACCATGGCAACAAAACATTGGTTGAAATAACAAAATGCTATTGTAAGTGATAATCCATAAATTTATAGCCACACCTCTTTAGTTAATTAGTTTCCAGTAGAATGGACGTAACTGTAGTTTGAAGAAAGTCCATTTTAGGTTGTGGAAAGCGAAAACTAGATGGATTTGTTCATGTAGATCTCTCTCAGAGCCTCATTTAGACTATGTCTGCGATATTTCAGATATGAAAAAGATTTTGAAAATGGAACAGTCGACGAGATATATATTTGTCATGTTTTGGAGCACTTTCCATGAAAAGGAATACTGGATGTTCTTAAAGAATGCAATAGAGTATTAAAAGTTGGCGGTACTATACGACTAGCTGTACCTATATTGAAGCAGTTTTTGAAAGATATAGTCGTACACGAGATCTGTCAGAATTACTTGGCTTGTTGTATGGAGGACAGAAGAATAATTTGGATTTTCATACGATAGGATACGATTTTACGGCTAATGAAACATTTTCTAGAAGATGTTGGTTTCACTAATGTGACAACGTATGACTGGAAAGATTTCTTACCTGAGTCTTATGACGATTTTAGCCGGTGCTATTTACCTCACAATGATGAAAATGGACTTTTAATGTCCTTAAATGTTATTGCTACAAAAAGCTGGCCCTCCTAAAGAAGAATTATCAATTGAAGTTCAACGTGCAATTGGAATGAAACCTATCTGGAATTAACGTACATTTTGTTGTCCAAAACATACAAGTTTATTTTTTTTAGCTCTATTATTTTTTTACTTTCCGGATCCAATAAAAGAACACTTTTAAAAAATTGCTTAATTAGTAAGTGGTTGTGAGATTGGCATGCATGGTTTGTAGACTTGTACCCAGGTGTTTGATGAAAGGAAAGAACGCCTGGTAACTACTGCTTGTATATGTGCAATAATTATTGTAATTTTGCAATACAATTACAACATTGCAAGGAAATAGCAGAGATGTTCTTTTTAAAATGGTAGATCTGGTCTTCATAGCTTTTTCTGCTTTAGAGCATAGAGTAGAGCATCTGTGAAGTTACTATCAACAATACATCGTGGATAATTGAACATTGTGGTAAAAGGAATTTTTATGTCATAGTTGACAGGAAGATTCCTATAAAAGACTAATACAGTTTAAACTGTATTAGCCTTTTATGGGAATCTTCCTGTCAACTATGGCATAAAAATTCCTTTTACCACAATGTTCAATTATCCATGATGTATTGTAGAATATGTTATTATAGTCAACCATGTGCATCAATATTTTCATAGACAAAACAATATGCTGCTGGGGTCAGACCATTACCATGGATTCATATCTATACATGTACTTCATGTGTGTTAGTGATAATCTCAAACATGACTGCATACACTTTTGACAATATATTCATGTATGTATGTATACAGTAAATAAGCATCAATATTCCTAATATATATTAGACCTACAAATTTTTTGAGTAATTGAAAATTTTATGTTTTGGAGCAATTTCCATAAAAAGGGATACAAGTTTACAAATACATGGTTAATTAACTAATCAATTGTGACCTGATTTGCCACTTCTGTCAAAACAACAGATAGATTACAATGGAATATAAATTCTTGTGAATTACTCATTGTATAAATTTTTGTTATGTTATACTTTTATATAGTAACAAATTATACAATGAGTAACTCACAAATTCTAAACTTCATAGTAATTTTTCCATGTAAAGTACAAATTAGTTGTTTAAAATAGCATATTAATTTTTACAGTGTGCTTTTGTGTATATACATAATTTTTTGAAATTATGCAATATAATGACAAATATAATCACAAAATTTCAAAGAAAATAACAGAGATGTTCTTTTAAAAAGATAAATCTGGTCTTCATAGCTGCTTTAGAGTGTAGAGTAGAACATCTGATAAGTTACTATCAGCACTACATCATAGATAATTGAACATTGTGGTATGAAGATTATGTCATAGTTGATGGAAGGATTCCAAGTGTATATTTTCCAAAAAATCTATGTAAACTACATGTATGTGGAAGCAGTAGTTATCAGGTGTTCCTTCCTTTTGCTGAACAACTGGATATGAGGTTAATACAGTCTGTAGAATATAATTATAATATGTGACTGTACACATATACAAGTATATAAGTGCATTCATGTTGTGGGCTCATAGATAAAGCTTAACAAATATGTGCATGCTAATGGGAGTGGTTATATATGAGTGTACTAGCTGGTAAGATTCAAGCTGTTAATTGTTATGATACATTATAAAGTGTATATTAATGTGAATCCAAATTAGTCTGAATAGTGAATTATTATGGAATCATTTAATTTGTCAATAACACTAATTACATATTTATAGTAAATGATAAATTATTGTACAATATTATCATCAAACAATTTGCAACTACTACCATCAATAATATGGTTCTTTAGGTAGGCGACACAATAGACTAGCTAACCACGGATATCCACTATCTCCTCTTAACAACACATACGATTGTCCAAGAAGAAAACAAATCAATTAGAGTATACAGAGCTCCTTCTTGTTCTTTTTGTCTACTTGATGATATTATATCCCTACCCACATGTGCGAGAAAATTATTAAATGATCGAAATCTCATCCCATATGTACTGACTGCCATTTCCTTGACTACATTGGAGTCTGTAGCTAAAAATATAAGACTATTGTTACCTAGAAACTTGTTAGCTGTAGACACTGCACATTGCAACACAGTCTTCCAAATATGTTGATCTTTGATCAATTTTATATTTAAAATCTTGGACCTGTTTCACACCATAAAAACCTGTTCTTATATGAACTCCAATGTAAGGTTGATTAGTCAACTTTAAAATTTCCTTTGCTTTGGAGAGTTCCCTTAAGAAGTGTTTATCCCAGTGGAACAAATACCTAAAAGATAGTCCAATGATTCCATTTAGGTTGCTAATGGATAGGTTCAATAGCCCTGCTGATTTAACTCCTTCAGCTAGCCATTGATGTTGGTTGGACGTAGATGTATTAGTTGTAAGAGCTATCATCATTACATTAGTTACCATGACAACATGAGACTGATTACCACCTATTACATCTAGGTAATTTTCCCATTTCTTTTTAGACAAAGACAAGTACAGATCTTTAGTAGTTGATTGCACATCAATTTTAACAAAATTTTTAGGATTCTCTATTATGTGAAGGAGGGCACTGTCCGGTTCCCAGTTAATTAGATTAGGTTTGAAAAATTGGCTTTCAAAAGATGATTTCCAGTCTAGTACTAATCTTCTTCTACTAAATACAGCTAACAACAAAGCAAAAGTCATACCTCTCACTCTGTCTCCTAGTCCACCACAAAACTGGCCTACATGACATTGCCATATCAATGTTCTAGTACTTGTTAAATTTTCTTTTAACAGCTTTTGATGTATTTGAGTGTATCTAAAGAGGATAGTTAACAAATTCTCATAGTTTTTAAGAAAGATTCCTTCTTTTCCAGAATAGCATGACAATGGAAGACCTTGTAATAATTTTCTTTGTAGTTGGGTCGGTAGTAAAATCTGGGAATTTTTGCTGAAAAGCATAGCAGCCTCTTTGAGATCTTCGGGAATTAATGGAGACACTTCTTGATTTGTATATAATCTCCAGTTGACACGTGGCAAATAGTCTTCTTGCTTGTCTGCTATATATGAATGGTCTCCATTTTGTTCATCATTTCCTTGTTGAGCTTTGTAGGTATAAAGGTGCTGTGTTAAAAATTTAGTTGGTTCGTTTGATGATAGGATGTTGCAATAAAATATATAGAAAAAATGAAGACAAACAGGAGTGAAAACAAAAAGCAACGTTTGTAGCGTCCAGCCATAGTTCTGAGATGGAATCTTGTATAGGCAGAAGCAATCAACGAGAGGCGGAGCATCCTGTCTGCCATGTGTGGTCGGATGTACTAACAGACAAAACGTTTTTACAGAATTCCTAAAGTGTTAAAAAAACAAGGAGAAGACGTTGAGAAGCTTACACAGAAAAGGTATAGTGCCAGCATGAAGCCTATGATATGTATGATATATATATGACCTGTACATGTCAAGACTATACTACAATAGGAAACATATGCAAACACATTCATTTAACAGTACAATTTCAACAACACAACAGTCAAGAATAACTAAATGAAAACAACTCAACTAATGATGGAAAGAATTCAGACAAAGAACTAAATGACTTACTTAAAGCAATAGTGTCAGTAGTGTTGATTTGGACATTATTAATATTGATACCAGACAACACATTTTTAACAAAATTCAGACTATTACAACATCCGTAGAACAATGTACTGATAAACAGACATTAAAAAAACAATAAACACACAGCTTGGTACCACAATAGGACTAATAAAATGTCATTTAGAGCAGAAGAAACCAGTACTTCCACTGACATAACATGAAGCAGTAAATATATAGTTCCACAGTGAGCAATCTTCAGCACTCGTAAAAGACAAAAAAGCCATCAGTTAGACTAGCAAAAGCCAATTAAAGAACACTGAAAAAAGAAGACATTGAAAATAATTAACAATCACACAAAATTGTATATGACAAAGAAAGCCGCATATGGTATGACAAAATCTAACATTAAGCAAAAAAAAACATTTACCTTCCCTTTGTAGATACTCTAATACTGTTATGTACCAAAGATAGAGCAGATAAGGTCATTAATGGAAGAGCAACAAATTAACACTGGTACAAATGAAAAAGAAAATGAAAAATCTACCCAACAAGATAATTAACTTTTTATGCCATAGTTGATGGAATGTTCCTAGTGTATATTTTCCAACAAATCTATGTAAACTAAATGTATGTGGAAGCAGTAGTTATATCAGGTGTTCCTTCCTTTTGCAAAACAACTTGGTATGAGGTTAATACAGTTTGTAGAATATAATTATAATATGTGACTGTACACATATACAAGTATATAAGTGCATTCATGTTGTGGGCTCATAGATAAAGCTTAACAAATATGTGCATGCTAATGGGAGTGGGTTATATATGAGCGTACTAGCTGGTAAGATTCAAGCTGTTAATTGTTATGATACATTATAAAGTGTATATTAATGTGAATCCAAATTAATCTGAATCCACACTAACTGATGAGTGTGTGCGTATGAATGAACACACTACTGATAATAGTGTAGTAGGAATGTTCTTTTTATAATAATTGTGACTAGATTTGCAAAAAGGACCGCTTCCGTCAAAACATTCTTCACTTGATTTGTTAAAAAAAACAATGTACTAAAACATCTCAGAAAACTGTTATGTATACATACAGGATAGTTATGTATATATAGTATACAAACCTTTTTTTTGAGATGTTTTAAACACTAGTCCTTTTTCACCAATCAGTTCACTAATGATTTCATAGAAGTGGTCTCTTATTGCAAATCAAGTCACAATTATAACCTTGTATAAAATTGATTGGTTGATTTAACAATATATAAAATATGATGACTGGTGTGAAGAAACAGATATATGTTATGTAAACTACAATAATTCACATAACCTCTAGACTCCATAGTAATCTATCCATAGTATGTTGTTAATTAACTAATTGATTTTTACATTGATATAATTATAGTACATAGTGTTTTAGATAAATATAAGTCAAACCATCTGTTAGTTTATATAAATATGACCATGATAAACATTGTAATTAAATAAATTTAGATATTAATGACTGGTGTGAAGAAAACAGAAATGACATAGGTATAATAATACACTTAAAATAGAATTTTGTCATTTCAACCCTTAATTGTCCTCGTTACCAGAATCGCATCAAGTTGATGTAAGTACACAGGGTTAAAACTACCCACATGGTTGTATCAACTACAATACAAATTGGTTATATTAACCTACATGTAGTTGAAGTGACACTCCTGGGTAACTTTAACTAAAATGGGTCAATGTAAACTAGTTGGTTTGAAGCTACCATGTTGACTGACTGTTACTATAACTAGTTTTAGGTAGTTTCATACCAAAATAACAAGGTAATCTAGTTATTAAAACAAATTGGTAAAGGGAAAAATAATAATTTACATAACATAGTGTTTTAGGTAAATTAAGTCAAACCATCTGTTAGTTTATGACCATGATAAACATTATAATCAAATAAATCAGATATTAATGACTGGTGTGAAGAAACAGAAATGATATAGACATGATAATGGCTATCAAAATAAAGTACATTACATGATGAAACCACAAAAAGAAGCATGTCACCACCAATGACCATGCATACTTCATTAATTTAAATGACAAAATAAAGGTACCTGTCATAAGATAGGCATTGTTGTTTTTGGTACAGAATGCCATTTTTACATACCCATGTTGGTATAAAAATTTGTAATCCAAGCTTACATTTGGTACGGCACTAATTAAACAGTCATAATATTTTGGTTCATCTTTTACCTCGATTTAAGCCATTACCACTTCTAGCTACCTTGACCACATTCAAAAGGAGTATGTAAAAGTGTGTCTGCTGCTAATTCATAACACATCCATCTTTGATGATAATTAGCCAAACTTAAAGAAATGTTTCTCATAATTAGATAGGTGAGAGGCCTTTTTAAAAAATTAAGCTTCGCTTCATGGACAAAAGGTCCAGGTTCGCACCATAGGACCTATCATTACCATTTGAGCAGGATAATGCAATAGGAAATGCATTTAGGTATACAAATGCCCATAAACGTTTACAAAGAAAAGATGATCCTCTCTAATTAGAAGCTTCAATGATGAACAGAGGCCTGTAGGCAAAGGACAATGTCAATTTTCTTCAGCTTAGCGTAACAAGAAAACATGACCAGTGTTCTTCGCTTTCAGGAATTTGGTGAGCAATTAAGAAAGGTAAAATTCGAACAAGAAGTAACCATTTGTGATGCATTTGCTCTTAATGGTTTGTTGGTGTCACTATTTAAACATTGACTGAGAATAGGCACAGGCTTATCATTTTCAGAATAACCAAAGTTGAAGTTCAAAAGTCTATTATTAAATTCACCCAAGGTAAACAAACCATTTGCAATGAGTTGTGAAAGCAAAAGTTTAATCTCCAAAGGTGCTATCCCTTCAAGAATATCATGCATGCATAGCGTCGCAAGGTAACCACCCTCAAACATGTTAATACTTATCATCAAGTAGAGACGACCGCTATTTGATGCCACATATAATGATTAGTTACATCACCATCTAGCATTTCAACATGCATCAAATGACTACTTTTAGTGCATTGTATGAAGGTTACTCAAAATATCAGGAACATTAGTTTCTTCAAACATACAAAGATCAGAGGAGCCACGCCCTTATTGAATCACTTGATGAACATGTTGTGTGGTCTTATCAAACGTTGTGTATACATTTATCAACACCTTAAACTGAATGAGATAGCAGCTCAAGTGGAGCTTGAGAACTTTTACAGCGATAATGTGACAGAAATGTGGTGGCTTTTCTTGAGGATCAAGGTATACCTGAACGTTACTGCAAAGAAATTAGAGATAATACTAACTTGATTAATAACTGTAATAATGATGTAGTGCTATGGAGAAGTCATTAATTTTTTGTTAGCCAGACAAATAACCAATACCTAACTTTTTTACATGAATTACTCACTGTACACTTTGTTGACCTACTATTACAAAGGAACAAATTATAGATTATATGAATAATTCAGTAGATATATACTTAATCTATGGTCAGGTTATGTGATTGCTTTCCTCTTCTATGGTTTGTCAAGATTTAACTACACCCTGGATGGCTTTGTGGGTCAACATGCAGGTCATAATTTGGGTTTGTGGTAGTACAGTGTGTTGTTAACCATATAACCAAGGGCTTAGGCATGATTCTTTTTTAAATACCTTTGTACTCACATTCTGCATTTAGACTGTACTTACCTAGTTAGTTCAGTTGAAATAGTATCCAGCTCTTTCATAGCTCATGATTTTAATTATTGGGCATGAGCTACAAAGATTACTTTTCAGTTATCATTTGTGGCTGTGTTTTTTAGGAGAACTTCTGCATTTAGGATGTACTGAGCAATGCTATGATGGAAAAACAAAAAAGAGTTGAAGCCAATTGATAAAAAACTTCATATAACTTTAATTTTCAACAGATTGCTTACTTTTGATGTAGTAATTGTCAAACCAGTTGGATTCAATTGGCTTTATACACATAGGCATCTGCAGGCCCGGGCATACACGGGCAATGACCGGTTGACTCGACCAAGCAATTCTAAATATATGCATGCTTTGAACAGTTTAAAAGTCCTAAGCTGATATTTCCCTGGATCGAGTATTTAAGATTGCGTTTTTCGCGTATTTGACATTAACAAACGTGACCACACCCTAATATTGACCACACCCCTTTTTTGCCCGGGTGGAGTTTGCAGTTCTGCAGCCACCTATGTTTATACATACGCGAGTTAGACTGGCTTTGTGGTAACTTTTGTATTAATTGGACTTACATATTGTATTGATGAAACAATGCCAACAAAACATTGGTTGAAATAACAAAATGCTATTGTAAGTGATAATCCATAAATTTATAGCCACACCTCTTTAGTTAATTAGTTTCCACATTCCTCAGTAGAATGGACGTAACTGCAGGTTTGAAGAAAGTCCATTTAGGGTGGTGGAAAGCGAAAAACTAATGGATTTGTTCATGTAGATCTCTCTCAGAGCCTCATTTAGACTATGTCTGTGATATATCAGATATGAAAAGATTTTGAAGATGGAGCAGTCGACGAGATATATATTTGTCATGTTTTGGAGCACTTTCCACGAAAAGGAATACTGGATTTCTTAAGGAATGCAACAGAGTACTGAAGTTGGCGGTACTATACGACCTAGCTGTACCTAATATTGAAGCATTTTTTTGAAAGATATAGTCGTACCACGAGATCTTCAGAATTACTTGGCCTGTTGTATGGAGGACAGAAAAATAATTTGGATTTTCATAAGATAGGATACGATTTTACGCTAATGAAACATTTTCTAGAAGATTTGGTTTCGCTAACGTGACAACGTATGACTGGAAAGATTTCTTACCCGAGTCTTATGACGATTTTAGCCGGTGCTATTTACCTCACAATGATGAAAATGGACTTTTAATGTCCTTAAATGTTATTGCTACAAAAGCTGGCCCTCCTAAAGAAGAATTATCAATTGAAGTTTCAACGTGCAATTGGAATGAAACCTATCTGGAATTAACGTACAATATTTCCAGAATGGCTGTCCAAAACATGAAAGTCTTATTGTACATAATTAATTATAATTTTATTTTTAGATTTTGTCATTATTTTTTTACTTTTCAATAAATTAAAATTTTGGCTTTCAAGAATGGCATATACAGTTTGTAGACTTGTATACCCAGGTGTTTTGACAAAAGGAAAGAACGCCTGGTAACTACTGCTTGTGTATATACATAATTTTTTGAAATTATGCAATATAATGACAATATAATTACAAAATTTCAAAGAAAATAACAGAGATGTCTTTAAAAAAGATAGATCTGGTCTTCATAGCTGCTTTAGAGCATAGAGTAGAACATCTGATAAGTTACTATCAGCACTACCTCATAGATAATTGAACATAAATGTGGTATGAAGAATTATGTCATAGTTGATGGAAGGATTCCTAGTGTATATTTTCCAACAAATTTATGTAAACTACATGTATGTGGAACAGCAGTTTATCAGGTGTTCCTTCCTTTTGCCAAACAACTGGGTATGAGGCTAATACAGTTTGTATAATGGGGGGGGGGGGGGTAAATAATTATAATATGTGACTGTACACATATACAAGTATATAAGTGCATTCATGTTGTGGGCTCATAGATAAAGCTTAACAAATATGTGCATGCTAATGGAGTGGATATATATGAGTGTACTAGCTGGTAAGATTCAGCTGTTTAATTGTTATGATACATTATAAAGTGTATAGTAATGTGAATCCAAAATTAATCTGAATAGTGAATTACTATTGAATCATTTAATTTGTCAATAACCACTAATTACATATTTATAGTAAATGATAAATTATTGTACAATATTATCATCAAACAATTTGCAACTACTACCATCAATATATGTTCTTTAGGTATGCGACACAATAGACTAGCTAACCACGGATATCCACTATCTCCTCTTAACAACACATACGATTGTCCAAGAAGAAACAATCATTAGAGTATACAGAGCTCCTTCTTGTTCTTTTTGTCTACTTGATGATATTATATCCCTACCCACATGTGCGAGAAAATTATTAAAATGATCGAAATCTCATCCCATATGTACTGACTTGCCATTTCCTTGACTACATTGGAGTCTGTAGCTAAAAATATAAGACTATTGTTACCTAAGAAAACTTGTTTAGCTATAGACACTGCACATTGCAACAAGTCTTCCAAATATGTTGATCTTTGATCATTTTTTATGTTTAAAATCTTGGACCTGTTTTCACACCATAAAAACCTGTTCTTATATGAACTCCAATGTAAGGTTGATTAGTCAACTTTAAAATTTCCTTGCTTTGGAGAGTTCCCTAAGAACTGTTTATCCCCAATGGAACAATACCTAAAAGCTAGTCGATGATTCCATTTAGGTTGCTAATGGATAGGTTCAATAGCCCAGCTGATTTAACTCCTTCAGCTAGCCATTTTATGTTGGTGGGACGTAGATGTTTTTTAGTTTAAGAGCTATCATCATTACATTATTTACCATTACAACACTGAGACTGATTACCACCTATTATATCTCAAGGTAATTTTTCCCATTTTTTTTTAGACAAAGACAAGTACGGATCTTTGTAGTAGTTGATTGCACACATCAATTTTAACAAAATTTTTAGGATTCTCTATTATGTGAAGGAGGGCACTGTCCGGTTCCCAGTTAATTAGATTAGTTTGAAAATTGGCTTTCAAAAGATGATTTTCCAGTCTAGTACTAATCTTCTTCTACTAAATACAGCTAACACCAAAGCAAAAGTCATACCTCTCACTCTGTCTCCTAGTCCACCACAAACTGGCCTACATGACATTGCCATATCAATGTTCTAGTAGTTGTTAAATTTTCTCTTTAACAGTTTTTGATGTATTTGAGTGTATCTAAAGAGGATAGTTACTACAAATTCTCATAGTTTTTAGAAAGAAAGATTCCCCTCTTTTCCAGAATAGCATGACAATGGCGACCTTGTAATAATTTTCTTTGTAGTTGCGTCGGTAATGTTTTAATTAAATCTGGAATTTTTGCTGAAAAGCATAGCAGCCTCTTTGAGATCTTCGGGAATTAATGGAGAGACACTTCTTGGATTGTGTATATATCTGCCAGTGGGACACGTGGCAAATAGTCTTCTTGCGAGTCTGCTATATTTGAATGGTCTCGATTTTGTTTCATCGTTTCCTTTGTTGGGTATAAAGGTACTTTGTTAAAAATTTAGTTGGTTCGTTTAGATGATAGGATGTCGCAATAAAATATATAGAAAAAATGAAGACAACAGGAGTGAAACAAAAAGCAACGTTTGTATCGTTCAGCATAGTTTCTGAGTCAACGAGATGGAATCTTGTATAGGCAAGCATCACGAGAGGCGGAGCATCCTGTCCGCCATGTGTTGTCGGATGTACTAACAGACAAAACGTTTTTGTACAGAATTCCTAGTGTTAAAAACCAGAAGAACATTGAGAAGCTTACACAGAAAAGTATAGTGCCAGCATGCAGCCTATATATGTTGATATTATATGACCTGTACATGTCAAGACTATACTACAATAGGAACATATGCAAACACATTCATTTAACAGTACAATTTCACAACACAACAGTCAAGAATAACTAAATAAAACAACTCACCTAATGATGGAAAGAATTCAGACAAAAGAACTAAATGACGTTACCTTAAAGCAATAGTGTCAGTTTAGTGTTGATTTGGACATTATTCTAATATTAATACAGACAACACATTTTAACAAAATTCAGACTATTACAACATCTGTAGAAACAATGTATGATAAACAGACATTACAAACAATAAACACACAGCTTGGTACCACAATAGGACTAATACAAATGTCATTTAGAGCAGAAGAAACCACGTACTTCCACTGACACAACATGAAGCAGAAAATAAAAATATAGTCAATAGCGAGCAATCTTCAGCATCTCGTAAAAGACAAAAAGCCATCAGTTAACTAGCAAAGCCAAAGAACACTGAAAAAGAAGACATTAAAAATAAATTAAACAATCACACAAAATTGTATAGACAAAGAAAGCCGGCATAGTTGGGGTGTATACTAAATCTAACATTAAACAATAAAATAACATTTACCTTCGGAAGGTAAATGTTATTTTATTGTTTAATGTTAGATTTAGTCTACCATATGCGGCTTTCTTTCCCTTTATAGATACTCTAATACTGTTATGTACCAAAGATAGAGCAGATAAGTCCATTAATGGAGCAGCAACAAATTAAACACTGGTACAAATCAAAAGAAAATGAAAAATCTACCCAACAGATAATTAACTTTTTAATCTTATTAATATTGATACAGACAACACATTTTTAACAAAATTCAGATAGATACAATACAAACTGTACATGTACACTTGATGAATTTTATTACCATATTTGGTAAAATATTGTGTATAAAAATACATGTATAAGTAATGGCACACTGTATTGAGAGTTGCCATAGATCTTAAACAAACTGAATGTACAAGTGCTATGGTCACATGGATGTAATAACAATAAGGGTTTAAATAGAATTATGATAACAATTAACAATAACAGTGCTGTCATATCATATAATATTACCACCTGATCATGTACATGTATGTTGTAATTGTTTTAGTCGAGTGATGACGATAAAGGAAAGTTAATTAAACAATGTTACTAAAACATCTCAGAAAACTGTTATGTATACATACAGGATAGTTGTGTATATATAGTATACAAACCTTTTTTTTTGAGATGTTTTAACACTAGTCCTTTTTCACACCAATCAGTTCACTAATGATTTCATAGAAGTGGGTCCCTATTGCAAATCAAGTCACAATTATAACCTTGTATAAAATGGATTGGTTGATTGAAATCATCATAAAATATTTGTACTATAATTATATCACGGGTAAAAATCAATTAGTTATTAACACATACTATGGATAGATTACTATGGATCTGAAGGTTATGTGAAGTATTATTGACTGTACAATTTTTTGTTTACCTACTGTTACAAAGCAAAATTATAGATACTATGAATAATTCATAATTTATTTTTGGACTCATAATATTCAAATAATGTTAAGCCCCAAAGAAACAGCAACTGGTTGTACAGTGGGTAACTCAGTATTATTAGAGTTTAAATGAATCTTGATTTTATTATGAACCTATGATACAAACATTGGTTGAAATGACAAGATGCTATTGTAAGTCCAGCCTATTTTAGACTATGTCTATGATATTATGAACATGAAAAGGACTTTTGAAGATAGAACAGATCGATGAATATTTATTTGTCTGCATGTTTGGGAGTATGTCCCTTTCCTCAGTGAAAATCAAAACTGGATACAAGATTTAAAACACATGGTTAATTAAACTAATCAATTGTGACCTGATTTGACAGTAAGGATTGTACCATGGACACGATTAACGGTGCCATATGGGTACGACATCAAGTCCTGCATCTCCAAGGGATAATGGGCACAAATTTTGCAAGACTACATCAGTAGTGTGGCTACCTGGATGATAATACTCATCACAGGAGAAACATAGGAACAACATTAGCAAATGTGAGAAAGTTTTTCGAGCCGACTAGAAAATGATGGTCTTTGATCTCATTCGAAGCAAAATGTCAATTGTTTCAAGATTCAGTACAATATTTAGGCCATGTCATTGTGACAAAGAAAGATTCACCCAGTCGAAAAGAATTAGAAGCAATTTTTAGCAAACCAAACCTCCGAAGATTATAAAGCAACTACACATCATTTTATGGGGATGGTAAGGTTATTATGAAAATTTATGCTAATTTGTCAACAGTTGCTGCGCCCCTTAATGAAAATTAAGGGCTCAAGAAAGAAGGAAGTAAATTGGAAGTGGACCAAGAGAGAGGAGAAAGTATTTGAACAGCGCAAGCACAACTATCTCAGCCAAGGGTACTGACTGTACACTATGACCCAAAGTTACCATTTGAAGTGTATGCCTTCATCAGTAGGAATTGGAGCATTGTTATCACCATAGTTAGTAGGAAAGAGTGGCAACTGATGAAAGACCTATACATACTGCTTCAAGGTCATTATCCAAAGCTGAAAGAAATTATTCTCAGATAGAGAAGAGAAGCTTTAATCATAGTGGTGGGGAATTATAAGTTTCACACCTATCTCTAGTTTACATATGGTCACAGACCAACAAACTGTTGATCATAGACTGTTCAATCCTAGAAAGCATACCATTATTAGCATCTGGAGAATCCAGAGATAGGCACTCTTTTTAATGGATTAAGAGTCCACATTCAGTTTCATCAACTTCCAAACATGTGAAATGCTAATATCATTGTTAGGTTTCGGTTAGAGGATATAACAGAACAGCAACAGATATTGTCGCATCAGTACCGCACAACAATTTGAGGAGATCAAGTCTCAACAAACAATTCATTATAGAGCATTTGCAAGAACCCATTGCTACAAAGATACTCAGCTGTTGAAACTAGGGGTGCCATAACAAATAGGGCGCTGAACAACTCCATCAAATTCCCACACAGAGAAAGAATTAACCATTGAAAAATTGTTTACTGAAAGGAATGCAAGTAGTTATACCACCATAATTTGCAAAGAAAGTGTTGAACATTGCTGCATGAAACACATCCAGAATAGTAAAGGATGAAAGCACTGGCCAGGTCTTATGTGTGGTGGCCTAGCACAAACAAACTTAGAGGATGTGGCTCATAATGTGGAGTACTACCAACAGAGCCACAAGGAGGACCAAAAACTCCCTTTTCACCCACTAGAACAATCCAACAAACCCTGGCAAAGAGTACACTTAGACTTTGCTGGACCTTAGTCAGATGTGTGGTTTTCTAAATGGTCTGAAGTCATACCCACAACAGCTAAAAACACCATTCAAGAGCTGAGATTAATATTTTGCTCGTTTTGGCCTGCCAGGGAGATTATAGTCACAGACAATGGACCACAGTTTATCTCAAAGGGATTTGAAGATTTTTACTAGTCAAAATGGTATCAGGACATAGCTAAAGTAGCACCCTACCATCACCATTATCAAATGGACTTGCGAAAAGATTCATGCAGACATTCAAATGGCAATGAAGATGTCAAAGAGAGAGGTGATATTAACCAAAAAGCTAACAAACTTTTATTATTGAAATTATCGGAAAACACCACAAATCAACAGTCAAGAAGCACCAGCATGTTATTGATGGAGAGGATACCAAGGAGTAGATTAGACTTGCTGTTCCAAATTTAAATAAGATCATTGAAAGACAAGAGAAGCAAAAGAAATATTTCACAAACAATGGCCAGGGAAAAACACTTTTCAGGAACAAGAAGAAGTTTGGATGGGAGACTCTCGAGGGGACTACCCCAAGTGGGTACCTGGTATTATAGTGAAGAAAACCGGCCCTCTCTCTTATCGTGTAAAAGTACAAGAAATGGTTGGAGGAGACATGCAGAACATTTTACGTCCTCGAAATAAGGAAAGTTACCCAGCACCAGTTAGCAGTGACCCCCGAGGATTGAATTAATTCCTGCCGAGCCAGAACACACAGAACCCACCTACAAATATCGTGCGTAGACCCACAAGGATTTCAAGACCTCCACACGGTTGAATTTATTAAGCTCTACATTCCTGCTGGCTCTTTTTCATTTTCAAACCAGTCCTATTATAATTTACATTTTTCCCATCCTTTAAAAACCTGAATCTACCCTTCTCCAGATCTTCTGCTACTCTCAACTCCTTCCTTCCAGTGCTATTTTCCTTGTGGAATTCCCTTCCCTCATCACTCAAGATCTCAACTCTGCAAGTCAATTCATGCAAAATATTTCTTATATTATAATTAAAATTATCAGGAATATAGCGTACATGTTGTTCATATTTATTCATTTGTTCACCTGTTAATATCATCCACTCTTCATATATCATTCACCTCCTATTTATACTGTTTTTGATGCTCTTCATATTAGCTTTTGTGTTTTAATAAATAAAAAATAACTTTAATTTTCAACAGATTGCTTACTTTGATGTAGTATTGTCAAACCAGTTGGATTCAATTGGCTTTAATACATACGCGAGTTTAGACTGGCTTTGTGGTAACTTTGTATTAATTGGACTTACATATTGTATTGATGAAACCATGGCAACAAAAACATGGTGGTTGAAATAACAAAATGCTATTGTACCATAAATTTTATAGCCACACCGCTTTAGTTAATTATTTTCCTCATTCCTCAGTAAATGGACGTAACTGTAGGTTTGAGAGAAAGTCCATTTAGGTTGTGGAAAGCGAAAACTAGATGGATTTGTTCATGTAGATCTCTCTCCAGAGCCCTCATTTAGACTATGTCTGTGATATATCAGATATGGAAAGATCTTTGAAAAAGATTTTGAAGATGGAGCAGTCGACGAGATATATATTTGAAGAGATGTTTTGGAGCACTTTCCACGAAAAGGAATACTGGATGTTCTTAAAGAATGCACAGAGTATTAAAAGTTGGCGGTACTATACGACTAGCTGTACCTAATATTGAAGCAGTTTTTGAAAGATATAGTCGTACACGAGATCTGTCAGAATTACTTGGTCTGTTGTATGAGGACAGAAGAATAATTTGGATTTTCATACGATATAGGATACGATTTTACGCTAATGAAACATGTTTCTAGAAGATGTTGGTTTTCGCTAACGTGGACAACGTATGATGGAAAGATTTCTTACCTGAGTCTTATGACGATTTTAGCCGGTGCTATGTTACCTCACAATGATGAAAATGGACTTTTATGTCCTTAAATGTTATTGCTACAAAAGCTGGCCCTCCTAAAGAAGAATTATCAATTGAAGTTCAACGTGCAATTGGAATGAAACCTATCTGGAATTAACGTACATTATTTCCAGAATGACTATCGAAAACATACCAAGTTTTTATTATACATATAATTAATCATAATTTTATTTTTAATTAGTTTTTGTCATTATTTTTTTACTTCCAATAAAAGCATTTATTTAAAATTTTCCTTAATTAGATAGTCATATACAGTTTGTAGATTTGTACCCGGGTGTTTTACAAAAAGAAAGAATGCCTGGTAATACTGCTACGCTTGTATAATACATAATTATTGTAATTTTGCAATATAATGACAATATAATTACAACATTTCAAAAGAGATCCTCTTTTAAAATGGTGATCTGGTCTTCATAGCTGCTTTAGAACATAGAGTTGAGCATTTGAGAAGTTAGATAATTGGAACATTATGGTAAAGGATTTTTATATCATAGTTGACGCAATAGTTATCAGGGTGTGTTCCGCCTGGGTACGAGGCTTTGTAGAACATGCTGTATAATCAACCATATGAGTAGACACCAGTAGACACTTACCTGTGGTCAGGATAGGTATCTATGATTTAACTATGTGTTGCTTTGGTCTGGGTTATGATTTAATTTACACCTGGAGACTTTGTAAGCAATGTGTTAATACAACACTTAGGAACTTTAAAATCCTCATATATAGTGCATGATTAATTCTTTGGAGCACTTTCCATGTTTTCTCTTTGGGCTCACTTCAGTCAAACAATTATACATATATATATATTGTAAATTTATAATTTTTTTTTTTTTGCAAAAAATTAATTGACATATAATTATTCAGTATACAATAAAAATATAAACATGTATATAATAAAATAGGATGATAACAGAAAGGAGAGTTGAATAAGTAACCTAAACAACTTCTCTGGCTTATCTGTGACCCACGTCATGACAACTCAGGTTCTTTGACATTTTTTAAAAATCTTGCAATTAAGCCTATTTGCTGACCTCTATGTATGGTTCCAAATCTTTGAATGTCAACATAGCTAATGTTAGAACTAATATGAATGTAAACATTAACAGTTACTCCCATCTGGCTTCAATTATTTAGTATAAAACTATAAAAGTATATCTATGGAAATTGCATGTATGAAGCAATAGTTATCAGGTGTTCCTTCCTTTTGTCAAACATCTGGCTTTGTAGAACATGCTGTTATAATCAAGTAAATCAACCATATGCATAGATATAGTATCTATGATTTAATGGTGTTGATAGGTTATGATTTAATTACACCTGGATGGCGGTTTGTAGGCAATGTTTTTTTATAACTTCATGAACACAAGATAATTAACTTTTTATGTCATAGTTGATGGAAGGATTCCTAGTGTATATTTTCCAACAAATCTATGTAAAACTAAATGTATGTGGAAGCAGTAGTTATATCAGGTGTTCCTTCCTTTTGCCAAACAACTTGGTATGAGGTTAATACAGTTGTAGAATATAATTATAATATGTGACTGTACACATATACAAGTATATAAGTGCATTCATGTTGTGGGCTCATAGATAAAGCTTAACAAATATGTGGCATGCTAATAGGAGTGGTTATATATGAGTGTACTAGCTGGTAAGATTCAAGTGTTAATGGATACATTATAAAGGGTGGTATGTTAATGTGAATCCAAATTAATCTGAATCCACACTAAACTGATGAGTGTGTGGGTATGAATGAATGAATACCGACGATAAAGTCCCTAACTGCGACATCATGTCCTGAAACATCTGTTTTCATCTCTGACCTGGAGACTGTTAATCGTAGAATTTTTCCTCGATGCTCATCTCAACTTCGAAGTAAGTTGCTTGACTGTTTAATACGCAGCTAAAATAAAAGCCAAACTGGAGAGAAAGTGTGTGCCTTATATAGCAAGGTCTAGGCGGGCTATTGGATCTTTATGAAACGTGTCTTGAACGTCTGTTAGGTCGTTGTTCTGACGTTTAGAGTGTGGAATTTTCATATTTATGTGTTACATTTTTAAAATTTTACAAATTATCTTTTGTAAGTGCTGATAAGTAGCTGTTTTGAGTTAAAATAAATGCCATTGCAAAGTTGAGATGTGAGACCTCATTCTGTTAGGTTGTTGTTCTGACGTTTTAGAGTGTGAATTTTAATATTTATGTGTTACATTTTAAAATTTTACAAATTATCTTTTGTAAGTGCTGATAAGTAGCTGTTTTGAGTTAAAATAAATGCCATTGCAAAGTTGAGATGTGAGACCTCATTCTGTTTAGGTCGTTGTTCTGATGTTTAGAGTGTGAATTTTCATATTTATGTGTTACATTTTTAAAATTTTACAAATTATCTTTTGTAAGTGCTGATAAGTAGCTGTTTTGAGTTTAAAATAAATGCCATTGCAAAGTTGAGATGTGAGACCTCATTCTCCGAAGTATAATTCAGTAGATATATACTTAATCTATGCTTAGGTTATGTGATGCTTCCTCTTCTATTGTTTTGTTAGATTTTAACTACACCTGGATGGCTTTGTGGTCAACCATGCAGGTCATAATTTGGGTTTGTGGTAGTGCAGTGTTGTTGAAACATATAACCAAGGCCTTAGGCATGATTCTCTTTTAAATACCTTTGTACTCACATTCTGCTTTTAGACTGTACTTACTAGTTAGTTCAGTTGAAATAGTATCCAGCTCTTTCATAGCTCATGATTTTAATTATTGGGCAATGAACTACAAAGATTACTTTTCAGTTATCATTTGTTTGGCTTGTTTTTAGGTGAACTTCTGCATTTAAGATGTACTGAGCAATGCTATGATGGAAAACCAATAAAAGAGTTGAAGCCAATTGATAAAAATCTTCAATATACTTTAATTTTCACAGATTGCTTACTTTGATGTAGTAATTGTCAAACCAGTTGGATTCAATTGGCTTTATACATACGCGAGTTAGACTGGCTTGTGGTAACTTTGTATTAATTGGACTTACATATTGTATTGATGAAACCATGGCAACAAAAACATTGGTTGAAATAACAAAATGCTATTGTACCATAAATTTATAGCCACACCTCTTTAGTTAATTAGTGTCCACATTCCTCAGTAGAATGGACGTAACTGCAGGTTTGAAGAAAGTCCATTTAGGTTTGTGGAAAGCGAAAACTAGATGGATTTGTTCATGTAGTCTCTCTCCAGAGCCTCATTTAGACTATGTCTGTGATATATCAGATATGAAAAAGATTTTGAAGATGGAGCAGTCGACGAGATATATATTGTCATGTTTTGGAGCACTTTCCACGAAAAGGAATACTGGATGTTCTTAAAGAATGCAACAGAGTATTAAAAGTTGGCGGTACTATACGACTAGCTGTACCTAATATTGAAGCAGTTTTTGAAAGATATAGTCGTACACGAGATCTGTCAGAATTACTTGGCCTGTTGTATGGAGGACAAAAGAATAATTTGGATTTTCATACGATAGGATACGATTTTACGCTATGAAACATTTTCTAGAAGATGTTGGTTTTCGCTAACGTGACAACGTATGACTGGAAAGATTTCTTACCTGAGTCTTATGACGATTTTAGCCGGTGCTATTTACCTCACAATGATGGAAAATGGACTTTTAATGTCCTTAAATGTTATTGCTACAAAAGCTGGCCCTCCTAAAGAAGAACTATCAATTGAAGTTCAACGTGCAATGGAATGAAACCTATCTGGAATTAACGTACATTATTGTTGTCCAAAATATACAAGTTTAATTGTACATAATTAATTATAATTTTAGTTCTTTTACTTTCCAATAAAATAACTCTTTAAAAAAATTTGTCTTAATTAGTTAGTAAGTGGTTGTGAGATAGGCGTATACAATTTGTAGATTTGATTTTCATTAAACAAGCAGTATTATATAACTCAGTATTAATTGGGTTCAAATTGTGTGTTGATCATATTATCATTTTCATAGACAAAACAATATGCTGCAGGGTCAGACCATTACCATGGATTCATATCTATACATGTACTTCATGTGTGTTAGTCATGATCTCAAACATGACTGCATACACTTGTACAATATATTTATGTATGTATGTATACAGTAAATAAGCAGCTATATTCTTAAATTTATATTATAAAATCTAGACCTACATTGTTTGAGTAATTGAACATTTTTATAGTGACATTTAAGAAAACAGTTTGATTCAGTCGTCTTCATGATTGCTAGTATTTGGTCTGGAATTAAGTTTATATTTTTGTTGGTAATAAACCATTAACTTTAGCACCAAACTCTTTAACCTAAAATAAGGGACAACAACAATCATTATATATATATAATATATATATAGAACAGAATTTAAAGGACAAAAGAACAGGGCTCTCGCTGTGTTACTGTTACTCTGAGTTTCACACGTTATGCAATCATCAGACAGCTGACAATAACCCAAAGACGCCATACTGCTAATAATTACATACTCTATAACAAATTGATGTTAAACTGTTTCCAGATCTTTCATCACTTGGGTTGGGCAGGTCAGTGCATGCATGGTTCGTGAGACTGATAAGCATGAATAATGAAAATTATAAGATGCATTTTAAGAACATAGAAATTATGAAAGTAACATAATGAGCGGAGACACTATATCTTACATTAGAGACTCTTGCAATACATTTGACTGCCATTACAATACTCCCAACACCAACAACTGCACAAATTGTACCCCATCCTAAGGCTCTCACTGCCAAACGTGTTGGACTCTCATGTCCTTGCGGTAGACTCGCCGCAAAAGCATCGGGGCTTCTTTTTCTAGCTATACCAAGTGAAATCCCAAAGGCTCCCAAAGCAGTTGCTAGCCCAATTCCAATAGTGAAGAAAAGACCATCTGAGGAGGGCATTATTAGAACTAAAAGATTGCTCCTCCTACTATAATCTGAAAACCCCCGCCTTCCTACAAATTGTTGAGTCTTAGTGTCCATTCATCAGGTATCATGTCCTAAAAACACACCTATGATTTTATTTTTGACTTTCCCTTGTTAGATTAACACTATGCCAGATCGTAAATGGCGTCATTTTCCAGGCAACAATCGATTTTATTGTAATGGTCTTTTAATGAGTGCAAATCAAGTCAGCATCTTAATATTCTGTGTCATTTCTATAATTGTCATAGCTATTCTGTTCTTTTCCTTTGAGTAAGTTATATTTAAAGAAATCACATATCAAAGAATTTTGATGTTAGAATCTTATACCTAATATGTACTTGTACTATTCAACAGTCTGGAAAAGCCAACCCCTTTGGTTAGAGAGAAAGTGCTTGGTAGTACAGTTGCCTTCACATCCTATTGAACCTGTGCCTGACAAGCTGTACATGCCAGAAAGTCCTATAATCATACTGGACCATGTGTTTGTTGTATTGGTATATTTACTTGCTTCATTGTATTGTATTATTGTATGTGAGATTTGAAAGTGACAAATGATTTTATATCCTTTAACCGTCAGTGGATATAGCAACCAATGAATTTCATTGACGCTATCCTCAAGTGTTCTGATGATGTGTGTGACTGATCATGTTCGTTATCTTGTTTCTCTGCCTATATTTCTAGCATTCTATAGCTATTAGTCTGGTCTTTATAACTCTAGTTAGTGTTTTACTATAAAGTTAGTATCTTCCAAAATAAATTTATGATGACACTTCAGTTATAATCTTATTATAGATATGTTTGACTGTAATTTCCTTTGATATAATGTAGCTACCTGTAAGTAATTATTATGTACATAATTCCTGCTATAATATAATTTGTTAATACTTCATCATTGTATTGGTTCGTGTTGTAATTAGTACTGTTTTGTTTTTGTTTTTTACTTTAATTAGTTTATAGTTAATTTTGGCCATTAAACAATGGTTTAGTTAGTTGTAGTTAGTTATTTTCATGTACTAAATGTTTTATTTGTTAATGTAGATAAAATGTTGGACAGCTAAATTACACTAAATAAAGCATATTCTTATTGCATGTGCTAATGAATGGAGAAATTTATTGAACAAAAGTAATATAGAAATGAATGTATTACTAAAAGAATGCCTTGAACAATAACTAGTTTTTTATATGTGTTTAGATATTTTAATTTATTATATATTATTAATATATTGTAATGTCTGCCCTTGACTTCCATACCAAATGTACTATTGTCTATAGTTAGAGTCACACAGAGAGGAAGGGCCTAGCTGGCTCCCAAGTTAACACTTTAAACTACAGTTTATACAAATTTACATTTCTTTTAACATCTGTATATTATGCATACCCTACCTGTCTCTTCAACTCTAACCAAAGGGCTGCCTTCCCTAGACCACCCTACAAGCGTGTCTAAATGTACATGAGTACCAGTCCATTTAAATGTGCTCTATGTAAGCATTAGAACATTTCAATCAATTTTCATGCTTGATGACGACAGTTATGCATTTGAAATCATTTACATGATCAATTTTGAATGTACAATGCTAACAGCAGAACTTATATTTTGTTCAGGTAGTTTAATTTAACATAATTATAGTATTAATGATAATATGGACAAATTTAAATTGTTTCATCATCAATTGTTTAAATCAGGGTTCTGTAACTTGAAAAAATGTTTTTGAGCACTACCTTTTGTTTGTGAACTCTCTACTCTTCAAACATACGCATATGTACGCGTATATCAAAATCTAGTCCCTTATTGCAGCATCATTACTAGTTAACTACTGAAATAATTTTAATTTTTTTTATAATTATCATTTTGTTTTACTAAATAAAACTATATGATAATAAACTACATGTACATAAACAGGCACAATTGAAATGACTATGGCTTTCAAGGTAGCTAAGTGGGTGCGTAAAATATAAAAAAATTGTATAACATGTTCATTGTGCCTTCTACATCTTTGTGTCTTCATTGTTCACAAAGGACATTAACAAATGGTCTGTTAGAACTATGTTTCTCGGCTATAAAAACGGTATCATGCCCATTTTGGGTTCTCGTTAGTAGCCCAGACCACTACACCCTCATTTGATTGTCCAGCTTTCCAATTATGAACTGCTTCGGTAATATCAAACTCAATATATCCAACTGGAC
Source organism: Gigantopelta aegis (assembly GCF_016097555.1). NCBI lineage: Eukaryota > Metazoa > Mollusca > Gastropoda > Neomphalida > Peltospiridae > Gigantopelta > Gigantopelta aegis. The sequence goes on from NW_024533082.1 coordinate 50,299, forward strand.
ATTTGTGACCTGATTTGTGAAAAATCAACTGTTAAAAAATCTCAACAACATTTTTGTATACATACAGTTGTTATATATGCATAACTAATCTATATGTATACCAAACTGTTTTTGGGTATGTTTTAACAGTGTTTTTTTATAAATCAAGAGACAAATGTTTTGACGGAAGTGGTCCCTTTTTGCAAATCAGGTCATATATATATACAATATATATAATGTGTGTGTATGTGTGTGTGTGTGTGGTGAAGCAAACTTAGGGTGTAGAATCGACTAGTCTAAGAAATGCTTTGATCTTTAAACACAATTAGTCTGTTCTAATTGGTTTGGTGCATAGGAATGCAATGAGAAACCTTATATATATATTGTAGAATCATAGATAGTAGAGTAGTCTATTCTATTATCTTTGGTAGAATCCACCAGTCTAACAACATCTTAATCTTTTGATCCAATTAGCCTATTTAATGGTTTAATGGTTTCATTTGAGTTGTTTTGATTTGTTTTTGAAGGCTTAAGAATGTAATTAGAAACCTTTTTGTAAGTTTTATTAGTTAGTCTAGAAGATGAAAGGCAAAATGTATAGCAAACTGCTAGTTATTAAAACAGTTTGGGAAATACCCCCATTGTAAGGACTCTTCATTTAGAAGTCCTAGTACATACATATAGTTGTAGTTAGGAGCTTATATACTTTATATATCTATATTATATTATATTATGTAGTATTAGTTTTTATATTCTATTTGTCTTAAGGGAAACTTTAATAGTTGTCTTTTATTCTTGAAGTCTTTGTGAGTAATGTTTTAGGATTCTAAGAATGAAGAGAAGATGTTTATAATTTAGTTTTTATATGCTAGTCTATCTTATGTAAATATAACATAATACTATTATATTTGAGACCTTGCTTGAACAAGGTCTCAAATATAATAGTATTATGTTTGCATTATGACTATTACTACAAAATACATAATCACTGACATCATTCAAATTGAGGTTAAAATGTTTCTAGAATGTTTCTTACTAGGTCTACATGTTATTTTTTTGAACAATAAAAGTTAAGTTACACTTACTAGAGTTTCACAAATTACATACAAAGTAATGACTTGTTTATTTTGTTGATAACTACAGGGAAACATGACATATTCCCTTTTTGTATTTATGGTCACATTTAGATGTGTGTACTGAATACTTTGACTTCATACACATCATATTATGCTACATGTATGCTTGTTTAGTTAAAATTCAGATACTTTGGAGGGAAAATAATATAATAACAAACTTGACAATATATTATAGTGTACCATTAGAAGTCCTAGTTGTTATGTCTTTGGTGGTTAAATGGGAAAGTTATAGCACTTTCCAAGATTCAATGAATCTCATTCAAAGTTTATTCAATAACAAGTCCAGCTGTACATGTATTGATAACCTGTCTAGACTTCTTTTAAAAGGTGATAATGTTAGCAACCATAAAATCCTATTTATACAATAGTTCTAACTTTAATGTTAAGGGATAATAAGTACATATATTGCATGTACTTATATTTTATATTATTTTTCAGTTGTCGGTTTCTAATACAACATGTTCATCCAGCTACAGCACCTGTTGCATTTGTTGGAGTACTGGGCCTGTTTTATTCATTGATGTTCTTATTAAAAGCTGGTTGTACTGATCCAGGATTTATACCTAGAGCAAGACCCGATGAAGCTACTTACAATCAAACTCTGGGTGAACTAGGTAAATATCATATCATTATAAAGTTTTTATTATATACATGTACACATACATCTACATATGTAAAAAATATGGCTATATACATGTGTATGTACATTAGTCTTGTACTCATTCTGAGATATGATGTAATGAGCACATGACTATCATATGATTAGAGTGTGGTAGTTGGATTATTAATAATTATTTCACAACACAAAATATCAATGCATTAAAACTTTTAATTGCAGAGCTAAGATTATCAGATTTTAGCTTGACAAATATTTTTATGTTGAGCAATAGATTAATTCAATAATGTCAGTATAAATATAACATGGTCTGGTTAGTTAAATTAAAATGATTCTCAGTGCTTCTCACCAGTTCTATAATATGCAAGTACATACATTACATATATATATATATATATATATATATATATATATATATATATATAGGGCACGCCTCCCATTGCTATACAGTTAACAACTTCCTGTACATGCACATGTACTTGTATGTACATGTGCATGTACATACTATGTACTATATATGTATGTATATGTACATACTATGTACTATATATGTATGTATATGTACATACTATGTACTATATATGTATGTATATGTACATACTATGTACTATATATGTATGTATATGTACATACTACGTACTATATATGTATGTATATGTACATACTATGTACTATATATGTATGTATATGTACATACTACGTACTATATATGTATGTATATGTACATACTATGTACTATATATGTATGTATATGTACATACTACGTACTATATATGTATGTATATGTACATACTACGTACTATATATGTATGTATATGTACATACTACGTACTATATATGTATGTGCATGTACATACTACGTACTATATATGTATGTATATGTACATACTACGTACTATATATGTATGTATATGTACATACTACGTACTATATATGTATGTATATGTACATACTACGTACTATATATGTATGTATATGTACATACTACGCACTATATATGTATGTATATGTACATACTACGTACTATATATGTATGTATATGTACATACTACGTACTATATAGGTATGTATATGTACATACTACGTACTATATATGTACTATATATGTACATACTACGTACTATATATGTATGTGCATGTACATACTACGTACTATATGTATGTATATGTACATACTATGTACTATATATGGTACTATATATGTACTATATATGTACATACTATGTACTATGTACTATTGTCTCCAATATCTCCATATAATCAAACGATTACCATATTTACGGCATATCAATATGTCTTATTTATGTTATCAAATATCAGGCATTTTTTGTATTTTGTTTTCTTCATATTATTTAATTACTAGTCATTTTTATAGATCCTAATTCAACAACACTGGATATGTTGGGGGAGCCCCTGGTCGTTTTAAGACAATTGAAAATCTACGGACAACAAGTTAAATTAAAATATTGTGTGACTTGTAATATGTTTAGACCACCACGTGCTTCTCATTGTGGTCTGTGTAACAATTGTGTAGGTAAGTTTTTGTCTACAATATATTAGAAATATTTACATACTATACATGTGTATATATACACAACAATTTGTGTATTGTCTTCACTGGCCTTCATAAATTGGGTCCATGACAATACATATGGGTATACTTCCTATTTTTCTGTACTTAGCCACACTGTTTCTGCTCAATATTAGACCTTTAATAGACACCCTTTTTAGCCATGAATAATATAAGCTTTGATGCTACTTATTTGATGTTATATACTTATATGTTGCTATCAAAAGAGACATGTGCACTGCCTTGAGTTTATTGTGTGTACATATTGATGTACATGTACTTGTATGTGTAGATATTATAAGTATTATATGTAATTTTTTAACACTGTAGAGCATTTTGATCATCATTGTCCATGGGTGAGTGACTTACTCTCTCTCTCTCCTCTCTCTCTCTCTCTCTCTCTTTTTCTCTCTCCTCTCTCTCTCTTTCTCTCTCTCTGCCTTATTCACAATAAATGTTGTTAGAAATTTTTGATCACCATTGTCCTGCTGTAAGTTAAATTTCACATAGTTGATAGTGTTGCCTGTAAGCATATACTGTGTGTATGTGTATGAGCATATATAACCCCCTGTAACATAAAAGGCAATAGTATATATCTATCTATCTAAGAAATGGACACTGTTTGTATGTAGTATATAGTAAATACATATGGTGTTTGTAATAACTTGTCTCTCTTTTTAAGGTTGGTAATTGTGTTTGCTAGGAGAAACTATCGCTATTTCTACTTATTTCTAACAACTGTTTTTGTGTTATGGGTCTCTACGTAATGGCAGTGAATATCACAGTCATTGTACTAGGTGAGATATGTATAAACATTACACGTACTCTAACTATGTAATAGACTGTGATATCTGTGGTTTCAAGCGATAATCTATACCTTACATGTATATGTACTATATATAAATGTACATTTACAGGTATATGTGTACATGTACATTGTATTTGTTCAGGCTTTAGGTATTCTCTCTCTTACTCTCTTATATCTACTTCTCTGATGTTAGTCACTTTTGGCTAATTTTGATAGTATATATATGTATAGATATACATTATAGGCTCTGCTATACCACAATGATGAGTTTGAATTACCTCACTAAGATAAAAATTAATATTTCATAATAATTAATAATAGTTATTTTCAGGCTTCCTGACAAAAATGCAAAATAGCCGCAAAATAGTCCAGCAGAATCAGCACCTTTTAAATTGTAAAACATATATTAATTGCTAAATATACTGAAGTATCTAAGTCTGTTGAAGAGTGCTCGATGTCATTTAGACAGAGTGGGTTAGAACAGAATTAAAGGACAAAAGAACAGGGCTCTCGCTGTGTTGCTGTTACTCTGAGTTTCACACGCGTTATGCGATCATCAGACAGTTGTTCTGATGATCGCATAACGCGTGAAACTTGGAGTAACAGCAACACAGCGAAGAGCCCTGTTCTTTTGTCCTTTAATTCTGTTTTAATTGCTAAATATATATTTTTTGTTAGCGTGAAATACTTCTATATTGTTTGAGCCCTTTTTAGTGTTTGCCATTTTGTTATGTGTGGCCTATTAATGATTATAATGCATTTGTAATATTTGGAGGCGTGGCTTGGTGTTGTTGAATTATTTTGACAGTGTAGCTTTAATAGTTTTATTAGAGCCATTTGTTAGTACTGAATCCCTTTCATGAAGTAACTACATTACTTAGCTACCACGTGCTGTCAGTTAAATGATCATTTCATTGTACAAACCTAATGAAAATCCACAATTCAGATTCACTGTAATTAGCATTAAAAATTTGAAGTGATTTTAGATAAATTTTTTAATTGCTCCAATTTAAATATAAATTTTTTTCGATTAGTCAAGTTAACATTATACACTGTACATGTATTATATATATATATATATCTGTTCATATATATATGTGTGTGTGTGTGTTCATATATACAGGGTATTATGTATATGCTATATTTTTTTAAGTGTTTGACTAGATTTTCTCCTTTATTCTGTAGCTTCAAAGAAGATTGGATTTGTCAATGCTATCAAGACTTATCCTGCAACATATCCTAATTATGCTATTATATCTCTCTATAGTAGACATTTTAGGAACTTTTCTTTGTATAGAGGTGTCCTAACTTGAATACTATTATACATTGTAGCCATACGTACATTTGTAATTACAATTACTGTGATCTTGTTTCTGACTATTACTGACACACTGTGACCATACAATTGTCCTTAATGTAGTGTTAGGTTGCTATTATCATTAATTTAGAGTAGGAAATATCATGGATTATTCTAAATATCTGTCTCTTTATAATGTATTAGAGGTTCTCATTTCCTTAACTCTCTGTGTACTGGTATTGAGTTTGCCATCAGTGGGTTTGCAGTGTTGGCTGTCTCTGGGTTAGCTTGTTTTCATACTAACCTTATTGCTACATGAAAACAACAAATGAAGATGTCAAGTAGCTTATTATAATGCTGTAGCTATAGATTTTATGTACATATACACATAAGGAACATCTCTCTCTGTCTCTCTGTCTTTCTGTCTGTCTCTCTCCTCTCTCTCTGTATTGTCTGTCTCTCTCGTCTTTCTGTCTTTCTCATCTCTCTCTACTCTCTCTCTCTCTTCTCTCTCTCTCCTCTCTTCTCTCTCTCTCCTCCCTCCCCCCCCCTCTCTCTCTCTCCCTCTCTCTTCTCTCTCTCTCTCTCTCTCCCTCCCTCACTCTCTCCCCCTCTCTCCCCTCATCTCCCTAGTTAAAAGGAACATTTTAGAAGAGCTAGAAATCCTTACTTAGATATAATGTTTGTAAAAATTTTTGCATTATACTCTGTGGACCTTTCTCTCCAAGGTAAAATAATCAATGTAGTGACTACATCAATGTCTGATTTGTTGTGAATATCATGTGAAGTTTTACTAACATTTTGTATATTACACACACTGTACATGATCCTATGAAGTGTTGAAAGATACTAGTACAAAATTATGAAATGAAGAGTATTGTTCATAATGACATACACGGGTGTCTTAGTATGCAAATACATCTTACGTTCTGATATCATATGTTTGTATTCTCTGTAGTCTTATTGATAGAAGAGGTTTTGTAACGATGAAGAAGAAGCTCAAAGTAGTGGAGTGTCATATGTGCTACCAGTCTCGTTGAATCAGTAAGTTACATGTAATCACATGTATATACACTAAATCTTATTCTTTCATTGAATTATTTGCTTTGAGTCAGTATACAGAGAACATTTAACAATCATAATATACAAGATATATAGTATTTTATAGTGCTCTTTGGATGAAGAATATAGCTTTGATCTCTTATCCTATCACAGCTATATTTCACTTCATACTGGTTTCTACAATTATAGTACCTGACTTTATTAAGTATACATACTAATACTATAACTATACATGACATGTACAATATAAATCGCTACATGTATAGTACATGTACATTTATGTATGGTACCATTTGCTCCCATATGGTCACTATATTATTGACGTTATAATCTTGTTGCCTATTTTATTCTAAGTATATAGAAGTTATCATACAGAGGTAGCATGGCAAATTAACATTGCTACAGACATTGTGGCAAGGTTTCTGCACTTTAATACTTTCTTTTTATAATAGTAGTAGTGACTAAGTATTGTTAATACTAGAACCTGACTTGGCTATTATCTGAACTACATGGTCTCCTTGTGTCACCATGACATTCAGAATCCTTTAATCTGGAAATATTGTTTAATTTAAATCTGATCTACAATATTTAGTGTTTAATATTACACATCTACAAAAATATCAAAAGACGAAAAAGACACCTTAATCTCTTGAAATTGTACGTAATTTTTATATCCCTGAATTTAAAGCAACAGTTATTTTTTAAATCCACTCTTCATAATTACTGTACACTTGATCAACTAAGACTTTCTCCACTCTAACATATTCCTATAAAACTGATTGAATTCACATATTATTGTATGAACAGCACCTCTATAAAGAACTGGTGAGATGTGACTTGAGTGCGATCTATATTACTTCACAGCATGTAAATGTATTCATTGCATTGTTTCCAGCCTGTTATATTTTACTTGAGGATTAATGTTAAGCTATTTATTACATTGTTTGCAAGCAGTATTTATTCATGTACGTCATATTTATACATGTAAGTGTCACACACAGGATTGCAACCAGGACATTGGATGGCTATTAAAGTTATTCCTCAAATAAAATAAAGCAGACTGGCAACAGTGCAGTCATAAGTTTAAATGCTATGCAGTAACTTGTTTCGAAAACTGCCCTGTTTATACACAAAATAAAACACATCAAGTTAAAAAAAACCTTTATAAAACAGTGCAATAATGGGAGCACTATAACACTGGTATATATAATATAAATCTATAGTTATATTATGATCTTTGTACCACTCTAGTCTGGTGAAGAACAAACTGAGTCGACTGATTCTAGGAAAAACATATTACCACACCCAACACTGATCAATGATTATAATAATAGTAATTGATGTTGACGTTATTGTCATAATTATTTTAGGTATTAATTATTACAAAAAATTAAAGCTAATGTGTTTGACTATTTTATTGTTTTAGAGTGTGAATTTTTTTATTGACTTGTTTCATTATTCATGACTAAACAATTTATAGAAGCTCCACCCACTACTACATGTATCTACGTGCACACAAACCAGTTCATTAATCCTGTCCGTCTAGGTTGTTGTCCTTCTTAAGGCTTCGTTAAGAATTAAGTCAGTTCACAGAAAAACTAACTCTGATTATATTTTAACGTATTGTATGGCATATTGTTCGCTTTTTCGAGCGGGTCGGTCGGTAGTGCCATTACAAGTTAGAGGATTACTAGCACCACAAATTCGACGGTTCTCTTATCGAAGTCAAAACTATTACCAAGGTCATGGGGTAAGAAAAGGCGCTTTATATACCCAGGAATTGCTGCTTTGACAGCTACTGGTGTTTTTATCTCGTCTAGAGAAAACATGACAGCTTCTATGGAGAGCAAAATAGAAGTGACATCAAAAACTAACAAAGAAGGTAGTCACATAGACTTATTTATTGCCAGTCAAAGAGCTGGTGCCTGGAAAGAAAGTCTGCCAGTCTATTCTTATCATCAAGTATTAAAACATGATTCTACTGACAATGGCATTTGGGTTACATACAAAGATGGCGTCTATGACATAACCAACTTTGTCTCTCAACATCCAGGTGGTGATCTTCTCTTAGTGGCTGCAGGGAAGGCAATAGACTCATACTGGACTATATACAATGTTCATAATAATGCTGAAACATATGAGCTTTTAGAATCGATGAGGATTGGTAACTTTGATAAGAAGACGGCACCAAAGGATGAGGATATTGTCGTTGAAGACCAGTGGAAAAATGAGCCTAGATCACGTCATCCCGCTCTTTCGTCGTAATCAAGAAAGGCCGTTCAATGCAGAGCCTCCACCTGTCATTTTAACTGCTCAGTTCCTTACTCCTAATGATTTATTTTATGTTCGTAATCATTTACCAGTCCCACAAAAAATTGAACCAGATGGAGTATCGATTAGAAGTCACAAGAGAAGGCATTATAGGTGAACCACTTCAGCTTTCATTAGATGATATTAAAAAGTTACCACATCACACCATCTCAGCTACTCTCAATGTGGTGGCAATAGACGTTCTAATATGTCTTCTGTGAAAAAAGTACGTGGCTGTCCTGGGGAATAAGTGCTATAGGCAATGCTACATGGACTGGTGTGCAGTTAATAGATGTTTTTGAAACAGGCTGGAATGAATGAGAATGATTTTAAGCAGATTAAACATGTACAATTTGAGGGATTTGACCAAGATGCTTTGGGATCATGTTATGGAGCATCTATTCCAATAGAGACAGTCATGAATCCTCAAAGCGATGTTTTATTAGCTTTTGAAATGAATGGAGAAGAATTACCTATGGATCATGGCTATCCTTTAAGAGTCATTGTCCCAGGAACAATTGGTTCTAGAAGTGTAAAATGGCTCTCACGTATTATTCTCAGTAGTGAGGAAAGTCCAAGTTTATGGCAGAGAAGAAGAGATTACAAATTATTTCCTGCAAATATTGATGTAAACAATGTTGATTTTAATTCTAGTCAAGCAATGCAAGAGATGCCTGTACAATCTGCCATTTGTTCTCCTATGCCTGGAAGCAGTGTTAAAGCTAGTGATGGTGTTATTAATATTAGAGGTTATGCATACAGTGTGTGGAGGTAGAGCAATATCTCGTGTTGATGTCTCTATTAATGGAGGAAAAGAATGGCACACTGCAAATCTTAGATCAGGCCCTAAACAAAAATACAAGCAGGCATGGGCATGGACATTATGGGAGGTTACAATAGCAATACCAGAGAAACTATGTAGGTGACCTTGATCTGTGTTGTAAGGCATTAGATTCATCTTGTAATACACAACCAGAGAAAGTGGAGACTATATGGAATTTTCGAGGTCTTGCCAATAATTCATGGCATCATGTACCTATTAAAGTAGTTGATTAGTAAACATAGTACGTTTGTTGTCAGAAGAGATCATATGTTGTAAATTTCAGTTTCAATAAATTTTCAAAGCAACCTTGTTATATTTTCATTTGTTGTCGTTTATTATAGTGAACCATTAAAATGTTAATATAAAATTGAAACTGCTATTGTTCTGTAATTCAATACTTGTGATGTCTGTTAGTGTATACAGTCATGCAAACCCATATCTATTTTAAACATGTTATTATAAAATTGTTTTGATTAGTGAAGTGTCTCTATATACGATAGACACGTTTAAGACAATCTGAGATAAGATGTTCAGGGTTTAGACATTCTGGGATACATTCATATTACCAGTATGTGATGGTACTTGACCTTTTTGTGGAGGCTACTTCCATGCTTGATTATTCAAATTAATAGTTTTTATTGTGTATATTATATAGATAACTCAATGAATTGCATAATTTTAGAATCACCTGATTGTTTATCTAACCACATTTCAGTTCTTTAACCAAGAAAAAAATGAAGGTGAGAAATGTCCACTACTTGTATATCAATAAAATTGGATCATTTGATCATGATCATGATCAAATGTGATTATTTACATGTAGTAGTATCAAGTAGGTTGGTTATATATGCTGTGTATAGATTGGATCTTGTTTTTACATGTATAATATTATTAATTCATACCTTATAATGTATAGGCCTTAACAATTCTTTGTTCTGCGTTATTGACCTTGCAATTGTGTTCATCTCAAACTATTAATGTCACTATCAATGGCTCGGGTTCAACTAATGAATGTACTGCACTGGAGCATCCAGTATGTCCTAATCTCACGTATGCTTTGAAGGAGTGGTTTGAAAAATCATCAACACTAACACCAAACTTTGCTGAGATACGTTTATTGTCTACAATGAGCAGATATTTAAAGCCAATGAAGTTACCTTTAAGATTCCTGCTTCCACACAATATAACATAGTTGAATAACTGGCAAAATTGTAATAAACTGCCTAGAAGATGTATATCCAACATTTTATGGTATGAATGTTTCTAATTCTGCCCTCAGTATTGAGTCTATTACTTTTTTGCAATGTGGTAGGAGTTTTATGTATGGGCTGTCATCTGTTAAACTAACCAATGTTAAATTTTCTGGTAATGAGGGAGTTCAACTACGTAATATAGACAACATACAAATCCATGAATGTAATTTTAGAAACAAATACGTTACACCAAATGCTGCATTACAGATCACCTTTGAAGATTATGTGCATTCTGGAAATCCACATATAGTCTCTGTCCAAGACTGTGTGTTCCAAGACAACAATGAACATTATGAATCCTCTGCTTTAGTAGGACAATCGGGTATAGTAGCTTTATCTATTACTAACTCATCATTACTGAATTTCCAATTTAGTTTGCGCTCATGTGAGTTTAACAACAATAACATGCCATTATATGGATGTCATGCTCCCATGTTTTATATCTCTCAAGTTGAAGCTTCAAATATATCCATTCTAGTTGTGAATTCCACCTTCCATTATAACACATACTCCATAATGACTACAATGACTGCTATTAAATCTGACACACTTTTAGTGTCATTTCACAACAATACATTTTTTGGGAATTCAAATCTTAAATATGGTGACTGTGCACTAATTGATGTCCAATCTAATAACCCTCAAGGTAAGTCTGTTAACTTTTACTATAGCCAGAATATATTTAGTAAAAACATTGTTATGCCACTGTATATATCCTCAATTGGATACTCAAATCATGTGATACAAAACTCCATCTTTACTGAAAACAAAGGTTTAAAGCATGTGATTTTAATATATGGCACTGACCATAGGACATATGTCACAATGGAGAACATTACAACAAGAGGTAACAAGATATTACAGAGCTCTTTGTGTCTTAATACATCTGTTATACTGGTTCAATTGGCCAACCTACAAGCTCGGGATTTATATTTAACTGGTGATAAAAAATCAGTTGCTACACTGTTAACTTTATTTTCTGTAAATGCAGTCTTTGAAGGAGAGAATGTTTTCTCTGATAACAGAGGTAGACATGGTGGTGCACTAGCAATCAGAGAAGTTGACAGTACTAGCAATAACATATCTACTACAGTTGACACAGTAATATCTTTTTATAATAACTATGCAGATTATGGTGGTGCTGTGTATGTTGATAGTCCCCTCCTTTGTACAATCACTAGAGAATAACACTGGCCTTGCCTCGGTAAAGTAGAGTATTCTGGTAATCATGCTCGTGTTGCTGGTCATTCCATTTTTTATAATACTGTATACCGTGCAGAAATGTACAAAGTGCAAAGTTGTGAACAATTTTTTAATGAATCTGAGGAAAGACAAATCTCTACTGCTCCATTAGTCCTGTCATTTAAAAATGACAAAATGTCACTGTTTGTGGGACAGACCATTAAACTAGCAGGTGTCACTCTTAGAGATATTCTAAACCAATCTTCCTCTTGCAACGCTCAATTTAATCTTATGTGCAACAAAAGTGAAGAACTGTGTGAACTAACGGATTCAAAAATTGAACTAATAGGACCACCTAATGTTTTTCTGACTGGTGTCGATTCTAATATAAGCACGCAATTGTATATTGCTTCACCAAAGTGTTTAAGTAGTAATGAAGGAACAAATAGTACTATCTGCATGTTACCAGCTTTACAAATTCAATGTGAAGACCCATTACTTGATGATCCATCTAAAGGACCATCTACTATTTATATTACCCTACAACATGGCTGTCCAATTGGTTTTAAACCAATGACACCTCTAAAACATGTCAATGTTCCTACATTCCAAATGTTAATAATTTTAATGCTCAGTGGATTTAGGTATTGCTTGTATTAATAAGGGATATTGGGTAGCACAAGATGGAACCAAAGCTTTGATGTGTGGTTTTCCTCCTTGCAGATTAAGTAACATATTTGACAATTTATGCTCAGCTACCTACAATCAAGATTTAATTGCCTTACCATTTCATGAAGATGACCAATGTGCTTCTAATCGAGGAGGCATTCGTTGTTCACAATGTCGGTCAGGATATCACTTCACATTTGAGGGAGTTCAATGTACTTCAAATTGCAAGAAAGAGTATCCCTTCTTATTAACATTATTTGCTATTTGTTTCCAGTTTTTAATTGTTGTGTTTATATTAGCAGCTATTAGACTTAAGCTTGAAATTGGGGTCTGGTTTTTTGTATGGACCGTTGTTATTTTTAGCTGTTGTCAGTCAACTGCCATATAGCTTCTATTCACAGTTTACAGTATTGAAAGTAATTGTTACTACATTCACATCAATTTTTTTACTAAATCTAGAAATCTTTGGTGAAGTTCCATGGTGTTTTGGACAAACACTAGATCCACTGTTTCTTGAATCTTTTTATTATCTTGGTCCAATGCTAGTATGGGTAATGATAATAGTCTTTGTCGGTATTAGTCGTTGTAATCCTCGCCTAATGTCTAAAATACAAAAGTCACCAATACAAGCTATATGTCTATTAATAATGCTGTCCTTTTGGTCAGTAATTAAAACAAGTATTCGGTATTTGATGCCATTAAAATATGGAGATGAATATCATGCCAATATTGACCCAACTATCAAGTATTTTACATCATGGCATATTTTCTTTGTCCTGATTGCTATTACCTTAATTGTAGTGGTCATTACACCATTTATTAGTATTTTAGCACTATCCAATGTTCCTAAGATTTCTCATCGACTTCGCTTACATCGTTTTAAAACCTCTACTTGATGAATTCCAATCTTGTTACCATGACAACTGTCGCTGGTACTGTGTCATCTACTACATAGCATGGATCCTCTATCTTGTATTTAGTGAATTTCCATTAGGAGCTCAAATGATACTAATGTCAACTCTTTCACTGCATTTTATTTTCCAACCTTAAAAAAAACAAGCGCTTAATGTTGTGGACATGCTTCTCTTTCTTGATCTTATTGCTTTAGCCTTTCTTCTTGATCAAGAGAAAAATTTGAAGGAAGATGGTACTTTCAAGGCTGTTTTGATTTATACTATGACATTAATACCTTTAGTTTATATAGCACTAGGTTGTGCTGGTATATTTATCGTTCAGTGTTATAGTCGAAAACAAAGGTAGCTGTTTGAAATTTAACTGTTTCCAAAAATATGTTCAAGAGACAAATAAATTCTGAGCCCATTCAAGTGGAATATGACAATGATGATCTTAATGAGCGAGAACCACTTATTCGTACCTTACAAGAATATGAATATAAAGAGAGTAATCCTTAATACTTTTGTAATTAATGAATTTGAGTGTGTGATGCTAGCAGAGTACATAATGCTAATATAATACTAATTAATATACAATGTGTTTAAAAAGAACACAAGTTTTGTTAAGTTTAAACTCATAAAATATAAATTATTATATCACAATATAATGAATGACCATAGCAAGGACATATAGCAACCAATTTCCATAGCAACATTACTTATAGGAAAAAGCAACAGTATGTATATGTATGTCAATTACTTTAGCATTAATATTACATATATTTTTTTAGTAATAATATGTACATTATCACAGTAACTATTACCATGGTAACAATAACCACGACAACACAACATTACCATAACAACATTTATGATACTGTGACAGTTAGTCCAATTACTGTTACAAATTTAAAAGTAATTACTTTGCAGCATTAAATTTTAAATTTCATTTAATTTTGTCATGAACAATGTTAAAACTTACTAGATATTTAATTGATGACAGTTATTCCATTTCCATGCATCATTGGCAAGTTTTGTTGAAAAAAATGATTTTCTATATACCAAAAGGTGAAGTTGACAATATTCATATTTAAAATTTGCTAAATAAAATAAGTAAGTAATACTAAATGTTTCAATAGTCAGTATAGCTATCATCCTCAGTGGCTTAAATAATGATAAAGTAATTCTATTTATACTAAATGCTATAATACAAAGTTCAAACGTTCTTCTTCCTGCATGTGTTATTTTTGTTGGTGAATTTTTAAAAATGAATGTTATCAACATTATCCTACCAGACACCCAGGCCTCTCAAAAAGGAAGTATTTAGTTACAGTGCCAATTTTTTACACATCTATAATATAGAAACTGACAAACTGTTATTTATTGCTATAACCTTTCCAAATTGTTGTAAACAATGTTTTCAAAAAACATACTAGATATTGTATTCTAATGTATAATGCATTACGGCAGATCTCTGAACTGATAGCATTATCTTATAAATCTTTTCACATTTGCTGAAATGTGAAAAGAATGTTAACAATAGTATACTACAATAATATACTGTACATCGGTCACAACATCACAATTAAAAGTTTGATGATTTGAATAGCACAGTTCTTTGATACTATCAGAATTAGATAACACTATAATAAGGGTCATTATATAGTGTACAATATTATATATATACAACCCAGTTATACATGGATTTATAATATTTTCTACAAATAAATTATTACAAAGTAATGAATATATTCAGTGTATGCATATTTTACTAAATATGGCACGTGACTCTTTTTTGCTATTAGTGTCATCATCTCAGGGCCACTTTCAGAATGAAAGTAAGTAGTCATCCTCTTATGAACGTTGTTCTAAATGTACAGTGGTATACATAGTAACTGTTATATAATATATATATATATATATATATATATATATGTATACATATATATAAATAGTTTGTGTACTAGGGGCTGCCAGCCTATGAGGATATGAGGATTTTAGCTGGCCTGACTTATTTATGTAATAAAAATTAATCCCATTATCTAGCTGGTGTTATGGGCTTATGACAACTGTGGGAAAATAAGACGAGGCCAAAGTCTAAAACCAATTTTCCCAAGGATTGTTTTAGTCAGGTTAATTTTAAGTTTCGATTGTACCTGGTCTGTATTTGTCAACTGTAAAGGTAACCATTGAGTTATGTAATAAGAACAACTAGTTTAATAACTATTCCATATGTTGGATCTTAGGGATCATACCTTACTGTACACTGTAAAAAATGATTGGTTGATTTAACCATTATTTGGTTATACAGGTTGCAATTACAAACTTATTTTTGTTAGAAAAGTAAGCATAATACTGTTTTCATTACTAATGTCCTACTGTTTATGTAGCTACATAACCAATAATTTCATAGTACATTAGTAATCAAAGTAGTATTAAGGTTACTTTTTACATATGCAACCCACATAACCATGTATTGGTTAAATTAACTAATCAATTTTTTACAGTGTATGTTTGGATTTAGGAGGCCTAGGTATACATTAATACACACAACAAGTATGTGGTCTGTGAGCACTAGAACTAAAAGTAATAAACTCTGTTACTGAAAGTACTATTATAGAAATTTTATAACCAGAAAAAATATTTCATGAAGAATTTTTATTCTACTCAGGTTACTTTTTTTGATATTTAATTTCTTTATGATAACATGCTGCTCCTCTGAGAGCATCACTGTTGCCGTTGACAACTCAGTCTCTAGTACATCTAAATGTGTTGACTATCAATCAGGCAGTCCAGCTTGTCCTGATTTAATGTTTGCTCTGAATGAGTGGACTAATACAAATATTTCACTGGACAACATCACTGAGGTAACCTTTATTGTATATGATTTTCATCAGTATGCTAAAAAAGAGCCAAGCAACAAAGAATATGAGATTCCTTCCGGATTCGATTCAATATAATTGGAAGTTTAACTAGCGAAAATGTAGCAGTTCAATGTTTTGATGGAGCAACTTGTTTTTTGGGGGAAAGAAGAAATCTTCACTTTATTTTGAGTCTATCAATTTTATATACTGCGGCAATAATCGATATTCAGGTTTAAAATTTACAAATCTATCCTCAATTGAATTTAATAACGTCGTGTTTTTAGAGTTATCAGGGGTCCTTATCGATAACATCAACAATATTAATATTGTAAATTGTAGTTTCATATTAAACTATATTACACCAAATGCTGCCCTTCAAATTATCTATAGTGAGTATTCAAATGCTCATAATGAAACTATTACTGCAAACATTATAGACTGTCACTTCATTAATAATATTGAATACACTTTATATCCAGCTATTGAAGGGTCATCCGGAGTAATTTCTGTAGCAATTCTGAGCTCAAGTTTACAAAAAATTTCATATTACAATTCAGTCATGTCAATTCAACAATAATCGCATGCATTTATATGCATCTAATGCTCCAAATGATATACATTTCAAAGTTACGTCTTGTAACATTACTATTTTAATTGATAGCTGCCATTTCAAATATAACCAGTTTTCAATCACAACAAAAATAACTGCAATAAATAGAGGAAGACTATTAGTCACATTCAAAAAACAACAATTTTTTAAACAATACAGATCCTTATGGTAATTATGGTATACTTCGTGCTGAGGTTATCAATCCACTGCTAGGAAAAGATGAAATATTAGAATTTAGATACCAAGAAGTAAATTTCATGGCTAACATTGGGACTCTATTGTATATTAATTCAAATGGATATTCAAGTCACTTTCTAGAAAGGTGTGTTTTTAACCAAATGAAGGAATCAAAGATATAACAAATTATTTTGTATACATAACTGGAAACGAGCCTAGTAGCGTCAATGGTGATACAGCCATATTGTCAACCAATATACATATACATAACATTAGTTCCGTTCAAAATAAAATTGCCAACCCAACCTTCACTTGTGGAGGCACCAATAGCCCTGCTATTATTTTTCTAAGATGGCTTGATTTCCAAGGTTCAAATTTACATTTCATAGGAACACATGATTCTATGGCTACCTTTTTAAGTGTTGCTACAATTTCTGGTGTGTTCAATGGTACTAATCTGTTTGAAAACAATACAGCTATTAATGGTGGGTGCAATAGCAATACGTGATGCCACTACAATTGGGCCTAGTGTTGATAGTTATCCCAATAACATTTCTACAACTCCTGATGCTACGCTCTTCTTTTAATGACAACTATGCAGATTATGGTGGTGCTATATACATTGATAGCAAGTCATTTATAGATTCTCTTTTGAATGATCCAGGACCTTGTACAGGGGAAATTGATCTTTGCAAACAATAATGCAAAAGTAGCTGGATATTCTATTTATAGTACAATGTCAAATTTACAAGATTTTTTTCTGCAAATTGTGGCACTTTTTTAAATTCATCTAATGACCCCTTACAAATCAGTACACCACCTGCCCAACTTACACTGAACCAAAGTGTAATAAATCTATTTCCTGGAAAAATGATTAAACTTTTGGGAGTAACAGTAACTGATGGCTTGAATCACCCTTCATCTTGCAAAGCACAACTTAAACTTACATGCAATGACACCACTTGTAAACATTTTGAACCAAATATTCAGCTTACAGGCCCACCAAGTGTCTTACTTTATGGAATTAAAACAGTTGTTGATACTCAGTTTTATATTAAGTTAATGATCAATCTCAAAACACAACAGATTTAGTATTACATGTTTCTTGTGTTGGCCTTTTGTTTAATCTTGCTGTCAATGTTCCTTTAAAGCTATATGACTGCCGATTTGGTTTCAAATTTGATGAGGACAATAAAACCTGTGTCTGCCGATATATTAAAGATCTGTCGGAGTCAAATTTTTATTGTTTACAAGACAGTGGTATTGCTTGCATTAGAAAAGGATATTGGGTGGGACCATTTGAAGATGATGAATATGTGGGTCTAAGATGTCCTTTTCCACTCTGCAGATTATCAAACAAGAAAGATGACCGGTTGTGTTCAGATAAAAATATGCTAGCCTTGCCGTTGAGTGATATAGATGACCAATGCGCATTTCATCGAGGAGGGATCGGTTGTTCACGTTGTCGATCAGGATTTAAATTTACATTTGAAGCAGTAAAATGTACATCAGAATGTAAACCATTATACTCATACCTCATAATACTCTTTGCTGTTTGTTTCCAGTTTTTAATTTTTTGTGTTTATATTAGCAGCTATTAGACTTAAACTTGAAATTGGGTCTGGTTTTTTTGTATGGACCGTTATTATTTTTTAGCTGTTGTCAGTCAACTGCCATATGGCTACTATTCACAGTTTACATTATTGAAAGTAATTGTCAGTACATTTACTTCAATCTTTTTACTAAATCTAGAAATCTTTGGTGAAATTCCATGGTGCTTTGGATTAGTAAATGATCCCACTCTTTCATCAGTCTTTCTATTATTTGGGTCCAATACTAGTGTGGATAATGCTTCTGTTATTGGTGTGTGTTGCACGTTGTTGTCCAAAACTATTATCACAAAGTACAAGACTCACCTGTGCAGGCTATTTGTCTGCTAATGATGCTGTCATTTTGGTCTTTAGCTAATACAAGCATACAATTTTTTAATGCCGGTAAAAGTTGGGGAGCAATATTATGCGATGATACAGCCAGAAATAGTTTACTTCAAATCATGGCATATTGTATTTGTTTTTTATAGCTATTCTCTTTATTGGAGTGATTACATTACCATTTATGGGTATATTAGCTATTTCTAATTCTCCTAAACTCTCCCACTGTTTTCGTTTATATCGTGTAAAGCCTTTACTTGATGAATTCCATCTTGTTACCATGACAAATATCGCTGGTACAGTATCATCTACTACATAGCATGGATTCTCTATCTTGTGCTTAGTGAATTTCCGTTAGGAGAAGAAATGGTTATTGTCTTGACTCTTTCACTGCATTTTCTTTTCCAGCCTTACAAAAGGAAATTGCTTAATATTGTTGATATGTTTACTTCTTCTTGATTTTGCTTCTTCTTAATTTTCTTCTCAGTCAAGAAGACAATTTCAGCAAAAATGTGACTTTTAAGGTGATCTTAATCTACATAGTGACTATAATACCTTTAGCATATATATCTCTGGGCTGTGTTGGTATATTTATTACTCAGTGTTGTTGTAGACTGAGAGGGCCCGTATGAAGTGTAAATGGCTAAAAATGTTGTATTACAGGAGGCAATCAAATACAATTCAAGCTACTCATAGTGAAATTCAATTTGATGATGAGATCAATGAGCGGGAACCTCTTATTCGTATTTTTCAAGACGAACCAGAGAACATGTCATGACTGCATGTTAATAAGCCATTAAATGGTTGCTCTAGGTTATGTATGCACCAATAATTAATTTTGTCCTTTGTCTGATTATTTTAGGTATAATTGTATGATAAGTGTTAGTGTTATTTTCAGTATCATTAATTTGTGATAATAGCTTTTACACTTACACTTCTATTGTTGTTGTAAAATTTGGTAATTGTGGTAATAGATATTTCATAGCACTAATTTTTATGCTGTTACTTTTTTATTTACACTTATTCTATGTCTTGTGTACTATTTAAACCCTATTCTTTTTGTAATAAAATAGTCTCTTTTGTGATATTAAAATTAACCTGTCAACTTGGTGACTAGTTGTGCTTGTGTAGCACTAGAGCTCTCATATACAATCCTTCACATACAAATGTACTAATTTTGTGTATTCATATTGTAGTGTAATTTTGATACTACTCTGTGTTAATTTGTTTAAACTGTAGTCTTCACAAAACAACTACACTGTTAAAAATAATATGTTATTTTAACAAATAATTTGTACTTCACATGGATGAACTGCTAGGGAATTTATCTGAATTACTCATTGTATAATTTGTTTTTATGTAAAAGTACAAAATACCAACCAATTTACACAACGAGTAATTTACATGATACATGATTTCTATATTCCATAGTAATCAATCCATGTAAGCTACAAATTAGTTGTTAAAATGACACGTTAATTTTTATAATGTAGAACTAGAATCACTGAAAAAACATATTGTCATTTTTAAACTAAGGTCTTCGTTACTACAGTTACATTAATATGATGTAAGCCCAATTCTAAGTTGCTACAAGGCCAATACTAGTGTAACTCAATATGCATAAATCAAACAGGTTGACCACATTGCTTTACACCCATTTTGTTATAATAATCGAATCATGGCTTCATTTGAAGCTATAAGTAAAGGAACTAATCCAGATAGTTAAGTTGAAAGGTACTCCCTCATAGTTTCAGTTATTGGACAATAAACTACAAAGAGTACTTTTTGGCTTCTAATTCACTTTATACATACTGAGTAAACAATTTTTTGACTTTGTGGTAACTCAATATTGGCCTTACATCAACTTGATGATCATGAGTTCTGGTAACAAAGACAATTGTTGAAATGACAAATACTATTTTAAGTGATTATATCCACACAACTGTAACAACAAAGTTTAAATACAAAACAGAACAAGAAAAAGTGTAAATTAAAAGATAACACATAATAAAATATAGGACAACATAATAAGCACTTATTAACCAAATAAGGATATCGATACATCATAATCCATTAATAAGTCATTAAATGATTTAACAATACAATATATTACGTACCCTAACTAAAACTAAAAGGATTTTGTGAAGGATGGGTCCAGTTAACTGACATAAATTAACTTATTAAAAATTAGTATAACTCATTATCAGTTATTAATAATTATTTGAAAGGATGACATAGTTTGCTAAATTTAGAGAAATTCAGTATTATAAAACACCACAAACTCCACAGTATAAGACCTCTGTAATACAATCTCATGATCACTTGATATTTATGGAATGAAATGTATGTTTGCTCTAGTAGCTGTTCTGTTGATACAGCTTCATGGGTTGTCTTTTCAAATCAGACCATACTCCACAATCCAGCTAAATAAACAGCACGTGGAGCATCTTAAGTGACTCAATAAATTAATTGTAAGCATTACGTGTTTGTATAGTAACTATGTCGTATCGCTCGCTGTTTCTTTCTTTGCTAACCCGAACGAGGATGTTACTTCCTAACATTCGACAGTTCTCTAGATACTATTATCAACGACAGAGTAAAAGCACAATTAGCATTTACTCAGGACTTGGTGCTTTGGCTGTTACAATAGCTGTTGTCTCAAAGGTCAGTGGACACCCACTCTAAGGAAACAGAGCACTCTACTATTATAGCTGGTATCTGGAAGAAAGATTTGCCAGTATACTCTTATGATGAGGTGTTGAAACACAGTTTTGATCATGATGGTGACATCTGGGTTACTTACAAAGATGGTGTCTATGACATTACTGACTTTGTATCTAAGCATTTTGGAGGAGATATACTGTTAATGGCTGCAGGGAAGGCAATAGACTCATACTGGACTATATACAATGTTCATAACAAAAAGGAAACACATGAACTTTTAGAGTCAATGAGAATTGGTAACTTTGATAGCAAGACTGCACCAAAGGATGAGGATCTTCCATTAATTGATGATCAGTGGGAAAAATGAGCCCAAATCACGACATCCTGCTCTGGGTTGTAGTGTAAAGAAGCCATTTAATGCAGAAACCCCTCTATCAATGTTAATAGATCGATTCTACACACCTAATGATATTTTTTATGTTCGCAACCATTTTCCTGTCCCTCCTAAGGTTCACCCAAATGAATATCGACTAACAATTATCAATGAAAACTTTTCTGATAAGCCTATTGAACTCACATTAGATGACATCAAGAAAACTTCCTCTTCACACCATATCTGCTACACTACAATGTGCAGGAAACAGACGTTCAAACATGTCTGCTATTAAACAGGTGTGTGGTTTCACATGTGATATAAATACAATAAGTAATGCTATATGGACTGGTGTATTGGTAAGTGATGTTCTGAAACAAACAGGATTAAATTTTAAACAGATTAAACATGTACAATTTGAGGGATTTGATGAAGATGCTTTGGGATCATGTTACGGAGCATCTATTCCTATTGAAACAGCCATGAATCCTCAAAGCGATGTTTTATTAGCTTTCAAAATGAATGGAGAAGAATTGCCTATGGATCATGGCTATCCTCTGAGAGTTATTGTCCCAGGGACAATTGGTGCTAGAAGTGTAAAATTGGCTTTCTCGGATTATTCTCAGTAGTGAAGAAAGTTCAAGTTCATGGCAGAGAAGAGATTACAAGTTGTTTCCTGCAAATATTGATGTAAACAATGTTGACTTTAATTCTAGTCAAGCAATGCAGGAGATGCCTGTACAATCTGCCATTTGTTCTCCTATGCCTGGAAGCAGTGTTAAAGCTAGTGATGGTGTTGTTTTAATATTAGAGGTTATGCATATAGTGGTGGAGGTAGAGCAATATCTCGTGTTGATGTCTCTATTAATGGAGGAAAAGAATGGCACACTGCAAATCTTATACATGAACCAGAACAGAAATACAATCGAGCTTTGGCATGGACATTATGGGAGGTTACAATAGCAATACCAGAGAACTATGTAGGTGACCTTGATCTGTGTTGTAAGGCATTAGATTCATCTTGTAATACACAACCAGAGAAAGTGGAGACTATATGGAATTTTCGAGGTCTTTCCAATAACTCATGGCATCATGTACCTATTAAGATTGTTAAGGAATAACTATATTCTATTAAGTAATGTTTTAGAGTAATATAATTGATTTAGTTTTGGATGGTTTAATTTTCTACTACTCTATGTAATTATATCTTACTAAAACAAATACCATTGTTGGCAATATATCAAATTTTTAACATTTTATAGTGCAGTAGCTGTATGTTTAGAGAACACAAAAAAACATACTTGAAGTCACATAATTATAACTGATATTAAATTTTCCTATAATCTAATGTTTGTAAAAAGAGGACATAATGGTTTTAATCATATCAACATGATGGTTATATGGTTATCTTAATTTGTGAGGTTGTATATGCACTCAAGCCATTATATTGTTCATGTCAATAGTTATATAATATTCTTTTTTTGATAACAGAGGTTCTCGTTTCCTGTGTAATGAATTAAACAATGCATATTTATATTGTTCATGTCAATAGTTATATAATGTTCTTTTTTTGATAACAGAGGTTCTCGTTTCCTGTGTAATGAATTAAACAATGCATATTTATATTGTTCATGTCAATGGTTATACAATGTTCTTTTTTTGATAACAGAGGCTCTCATTTCCTGTGTAATGAATTAAACAATATATATTTATATTGTTTGGTTATACAATGTCCTTTCTTTGGATAATAGAGGCTAAAATGCATCCTAGCTAGTTCAATATCATCTGTACAATGTGGTACAGTAATAGAACAAATTATATATTGTAATTTAATGCCTATAGCCTACAGGTTGTATGAACTATGAAATTAATATACATTAGAGCAAGTCTTAACATTAACAGTCACTATGTAAAACTTAGGCAGTAGTATAATCAGTGACTGTGATGTCAGTTACAACTATTATATTATTCTTATTTGATGCATTTAAAAAATGTTAGCATATGATCATGAGTTTGTGCACAGTAAAAAATACTAATTTCATAACACTCCCCTTGTATATACTATAGTTGTTTAGAGTATTGACAGGAGTACATTAATAAAAAAACCTTTTATTGATGTGCTCTTGGTATTAAACACAATGTAATATCATGATATACATGCTTCAGTAATTGAGTACTTATTAATAAGCTGTCATAGTATATTGGAAGATGTGCAGCAACCAGACTCTCAATAACCACATTAATTAATTGCTACCTCATATAAAGGGTTATTGTTATATAGAAGGTAATCACAGCAATTCTATACACTTGTGATTGGAGTTTTAATTCTTTATCAATGATGCTGCACAAAGTAAATCACCCCATTTAAAAGGTTTCTCTCATAATATGTTATTGTTAAATCACTTAATTGGCTTCTTAATCTTGTAAATGCACAACCTTTTTCATGGAACCTTATGACTATACTTAAGGATATTACTTCTAGTTTTGTACTTGTCAAATATATTAATTGCAGACTTACATTATTTTAAAGAGAAGTACTATTGAGGTAATTTGATACCTAAAGATGCAATTGGAAATTGAACATAAAGGGAAAAGAAGCAAAAGTCCAAAACTAATGTTAACAGACTTTAGTATTAACTTGCTTTGTGAGTGTGTGTATGTGTGTGGAATAGTTAGTCCTTCTATTGTGATGATTGGCAATGGGATGGCAAGCAAGTGATTAATTAAGTCCATCTTACTTGAAAGTTAGTACAATAAAGTGCCTTTTGAAAGTAGGAAATAACATTCATTTCCTGTAGTCTCAAATAACTTGCTAGCTGTCTCAAGCTGTGATGGCGTGCCGTTCGTTGTTTCGTTCTGTGCCATTACAAATAAGCATGATAAATCCACCTAATCGATTTCGGCAACTCTCTGGAGGTTTCATCAGAGATGGAGTGCAAAAAGAACCATCTTTTACTTTGCAGGAGTTGCTTCTCTGGCTGTCACAGGAACTCTGGTTTTAAAAGTCAATAGTACAGAGATAAAAATCGAAGCAACATCATCTGGTGGACGTGTTACTCAAAGTAAAGAGCCAAATCCAAATCAAATAGTTGGTATCTGGAAGAAAGGTCTACCAGTATATTCTTATGATATGGTATTAAAACATGACTCTGAAGAGACTGGTATTTGGGTTACTTACAAGATGGGTGTCTATGATATTACCAACTTTGTCTCTCAGCATTTTGGAGGAGATATACTGTTAGTGCAGCAGGCAAAGCAATTGACCCATATTGGACTATTTACAATGTGCACAACCATATTGAGACATACAAGTTGTTAGAGTCCATGAGGATTGGTAACTTTGATAGAAAAAACAGCACCAAACAATGATGATATTGTAGTTGAAGATCAATGGAAAAATGAGCCCAAATCACGCTATCTAGCACATACTCCACACAAAGTAAGCCATTTAATGCAGAAACCCCTCTATCAATGTTAATAAATCAATTCTACACACCTAATGATATATTTTATGTTCGCAATCATTTACCTGTTCCTGCTAAGATTGACTCCAAAAATATCGACTAGAGATTGCTGAAGAAGGTAGCGAGCTATTCAAGTTACTTTGAATGATATAATAAAACTTCCTCATCACACCATATCTGTTACATTACAATGTGCAGGAAACAGACGTTCAAATATGTCTACTGTTAAACAGGTTTGTGGTTTTGGAAGTGGTGTCGGTGATATCAGTAATGCTACATGGACTGGTGTCCTATTAAGAGATATTTTAAAAGAAACTGGGATTGATGAGAACAATCTTAAACACATCAAACATGTGCAATTTGAGGGATTTGACAAGATGCTATGGGATTGTGTTTATGGAGCATCTATTCCTATTGAGACAGCCATGAATCCTCAAAGTGACGTTTTGTTGGCATTTAAAATGAATGGAAAAGAATTACCTATGGATCATGGTTATCCTCTAAGAGTCATTGTTCCAGGGACAATTGGTGCTAGAAATGTAAAGTGGCTTTCTCGGATTATTCTCAGTAGTGAAGAAAGTCCAAGTTCGTGGCAAAGAAGAGATTATAAGTTGTTTCCTGCAAATATTGATGTAAACAATGTTGACTTTAATTCTAGTCAAGCAATGCAGGAGATGCCTGTACAATCTGCCATTGTGTTCTCCTATGCCTGGAAGCAGTGTTAAAGTTAGTGATGGTGTTGTTAATATTAGAGGTTATGCATACAGTGGTGGAGGTAGAGCAATATCTCGTGTTGATGTCTCTATTAATGGAGGAAAAGAATGGCACACTGCAAATCTTATACATGAACCAGAACAGAAATATAATCGAGCTTGGGCATGGACATTATGGGAGGTTACAATAGCAATACCAGAGAACTATGTAGGTGGCCTTGATCTGTGTTGTAAGGCATTAGATTCATCTTGTAATACACAACCAGAGAAAGTGGAGACTATATGGAATTTTCGAGGTCTTGCCAATAATTCATGGCATCATGTACCTATTAAGATTTATTAAGGAATAAGTATATTCTATTAAGTAATGTTTAGAGTAATGTAATTGATTGATTTTAAAATAGTTTGATTCCAATTATTATATGTAATTATATCGTACCACAACGTTGTTGGTAATATATTATATTATATACATCTATAATATTTATCATACACATCTTTGTTCTCAAGTGTGAGAGACTTCTGATGAGCTATTAATAGAAATATAGTAAGTACGTGAACATGTCTGCATATATAATTATACATAACTTTAAAATGGAATGGTTGATTTAACCAATCTATTGTCAATTTTGTCAGAAATAATACATAATAAGATACTGAGAAGTACAGTAAATGTGGTGTTGTTTATACAATAATGTTGAAAACCATTGTTCTATGCAATACTATATTAATGTGTGAAATGTTATGTAATTTCTAGAACTATCTGGAATGTTCTTTATGATTCTCTATTTAAGTAGACATGTTGTCATGTTTGTCAGTTGGTATTATAAGTATCATTTTCTGCTTGTTTATACTAAGTTGTGTTATTCTTACAAAAACAATGTTACATTACAGTAAACAGCACTCTGTTTCAATTTATAATATGGCGAGACATTAGTAATAGTAATGGTACATAAATGTAGTCAACAAATATTAAGAGGAAGCAACACATGCCCTGCCCTTCCATATTACTACAGTGCAACACAAGAAGAAAGTTCACTGCATTGTACATGCAGATCAGTCAGTGTGCATGGCAATTGTCTAATGAGATACTACACAGAATCTCATAACTCTGACAATGAACTAAATGACTTGTCAGAAGTTCATCAATAATAAGTAGTGTCTATTATAATTCTCACTATCTCATCATTATATATATATATATATATATATATATATATATATATATATATAGATATGTATATATATATATGTATATATATATATATAAATTCAATGATATCAATTGGTGTAGCTTCATTAGGATATCCTTCACTGCTACATATTGTTTACTCAGCTTCCTTCGCCATCACAATCATTCTTGTTCGTATTACAGTACAATGTTACTCTACTGCCATTACTCAGTTTAATATTGTAATGTCCTCAAGTAGCAGTGGAAAATGTTTGCAAGTCACTGAAAATATCTTAAGCAAAAAGGATATAGGGCAATGTATTGGTATATACTTCAATTTGTCTCTTTGAATATCTTTCTGCTATTTCTCAGAAACAGGAGTATTTTTTCATAGATCAAAGGATAATGTGGTAGACATGCACAGTGATCCATCCTAACAGAGGAACACTCACTATTGTCAGATAAATGTACACTTATTAACCATGTTAATTTGCTGGAGAGTTTGCATGATCAACCACATCTTGAAGTTAATAGCTTACAACTCAACAATTTAACTTGATTGATCTAATGATACTAATTGCTGTAATGTTAAAGTGCTATATCTGTTTTAAAATGGGTATATTATGCATTGCAACATTGTTTTTATGTAATAATGCAATTTCAATTCATGTCTATCACAATTTTGTTGACAATTCTAATTTTGTTCCAATTGTACATTAACATGTAGACATACATATGCATAATATTCACTGGTAGTGATGGTATTGCAGTCAAAGTAGATAAAGTGCTACTTTTTGAGTGTTCCTGTTATCAGGAAACAACACCAAGTTAAATGTTATAACTAAAGTCAGCTCACATCTCAGATAAAAATAATTATATAAGGGAAATGCTTGTAGAAAAAAGACAGATAAACTGGACTACGCGTCTGTTAAGTGATTCACTAAGAGGTGCATGATATTATTAATATTAATACTATTTTATTAACTAGTCACCTGACTGTTTGTATACTGGACAACCTGGTAGAATTATAGGCTGAGAAGGAAGAATGAAGGTATAACGAGTATATGATTTGTAGTAGGTAAAATTTAAATGGGTAAATATGTTAAGGGTGTGATCATAGTCATACTGAAGACTCCTGTAATCACCAGGCTGCAGTTGCAAATACATTGAAGTATAGCTAACATATTTTGCCCTTTGTTGCTATACCTTCACTGATTATGTGGTAGTTATTGTTGTAAATCACTCTGGTTGCTTTAGATAGCTACTGTGGGTATAACTATAAATTATATCATTATACAGGCTATTCTGTGGACCCTTCTTTGTCAACTAGGATATATTGCTTTGGTATAGAAATCAATGTCACTATTCAAAACTCCATAGCACACTTCTTGTTTTCAACTGGAAGATCCAGTTTGTTCTGATTTAATGGGGCCTTAAAAGAATGGTCTAACAAAACATTACCAAGAAATATTAGTCAGGTAAACTTTAACATTTTTGACTACCATCAGAATATTAATGACGAGACAAAACTACATGATTACATCATTCCTGCTAATGTTACGTTACAATATAATAGGAAGACTAGATGAAAGAATAAACGTTCAGTTCTTTAATAATAATACGTTAACGTTTCATGGCTCCAATTCTTCTCTTTCTGTTAATTTTATAACATTCATTGTTAATGATGAAAAAGTATTAATTAATTTTCATTTTTTCTGAATTATCTTTCATTGACATTGTGAATATTAGGTTCACAGACTTAGTTGAAGTTCATTTCACTAATGTTGATTACGTCAAGTTTACAAATGTAGCTTTACATGCTTGTCTAGAGTTCAACTTATCAATGTTAGCAACAGTATTTTTAGAAATGTCAATTACTCACATTCGTCTAAATCTGGGATTCAACTTATCAATGTAGAT
Source organism: Gigantopelta aegis (assembly GCF_016097555.1). NCBI lineage: Eukaryota > Metazoa > Mollusca > Gastropoda > Neomphalida > Peltospiridae > Gigantopelta > Gigantopelta aegis. The sequence continues at coordinate 79,784 of NW_024533082.1, forward strand.
AACATTCACTTCAATGGATGTAATCTTGAAGGGAACACAATCACACGAATGCTGCTTTGCTTATTGCTTACGTGGCTATGGTACCAGTGTTGGTACAGTTAGACGATATGTTATTATAGAGAACTGCCACTTTACTCATAATAAGGAGAATATAGATTATGCAGCACAAGAAGGCTCATCTGGTGTTATAGCTTTTGCTATATCAAGCATTGCACTGCAAAATCTTAGCTTTACTTTAAGCTCATGTACATTTACCAACAATGACATGGCATTGTATATGTCAGATGCTCCTCTAATTTATGTTTTCAATGTGCAGACTCAAATATTCTATCTCAATAGAACACTGCATGTTTACTAGTAACATATTTTCTGTGATGACAAAAATGACATCTATTAATAACAATACTATTTCAATTATGTTTAACAATTGTAGTTTCTCTGAAAATAGTGATCCTTATGGCCAAGGCATATTAAATGTTTATATCATTAACCCCTTACTTTGTAGGTATTGAATCAGTTTCATTCCATTACAGTCAAATGAATTCAGTAATAACTATGGAATGGCATTTCATGTATTTTCAAGGGGATATTCTAGACATAACATTCAAGATTGTGTATTCATTGGAAATCATGTTTTACCTTTTCATCATCACATGTTGTTTATTTAACATCTACCAAAAATGATAGTTATTTCTATGGATACACAACCAATATGACAATGAATAATATTGTTACAAGAGATAACCTTATACAATGAGCCTGAATTCAGCAGGCATCGATAGTCCATCTGTAATCTTAGTTAAATATGTCAACTTACTGGCTGAAAATTTAAACCTCACAGGGCCTGGAGGTACTAAATCTGTTGCTACGCTTTTGACTCTAGTTAGTGTAAACGGTACATTTAAAGGTTTGAATAGCTTCAATAATAACAGAGGTGTGTATGGTGGTGGTTTATCAATTATGGAAGTAAATACAAATGTAAATTTTATCATATCTGCTACAGTGACACGGTATTGTTCTTTTAATAATAACTATGCAGATTATGGTGGTGCTGTGTACATTGATAGTCCCTCCTTTGTACAGTCACTAGGGAAGAATACTGGCCTTTGTCTTGGGTTAATGGAATTTCATGATAATCATGCACGAGTGGCTGGACATGCTGTTTATTATAACAGCACTTTATACAATGTTTAAAAAGCTAAAAAATGTAGACAGCTTTTAATGTTTCTGCTAATAGCGATAATCAAGGTAACATTGCCACTGCACCAGTTAATCTTATAATTACTCCTGCATCAATTACAGTCTTTCCAGGACAGATTATTAAGTTATCTAATGTTACACTGACAGATGCTTTAGATAATAGAGCTTCTTGTGCCTCAATGTTTGAATTATTATGTGATGATTCAGATAATCTTTGTGAGCAATCTTATACAGGCATTGAACTTATTGGACCCACTAGTGTATTCCTTACTGGAAAGAACTCTATAGTTGATACTCAGCTTTACATTGCTAGATTGCCAAATTTTATCAATACAGGTAGGAACATTACTTTAAAATTTAAATGTATGAATCCACGCTTTGAGCCTGAAGATAGTTCAAAAGTGATTTCTTCTATATCTGTTTCTCTTCAAAGTTGTCCTGTAGGATTTACTTATAACAGTCAGCTGTGGTAAATGTCAATGTTTAACCAATGTTGGGTTCAATTTTCAATGCTCTCAAGATAATGGTATAGCTTGTATTAAAAAAGGATATTGGATTGGTCAAGATAAGGATAAAAAATCAGTATTTTAAAGTGTCCTTTTCCACTTTGTAAACTATCAGATAGCACTCATTGTCCTTCTATTTTTGGTGAAGATATGTTCAAAATTACCATTACACATTGATGGCCATGTGCTTTAAATCGAGGTGGTTTACGATGCTCACAATGTCATTCTAATCATTTCTTTACATTTGTAGGGTTAGAATGTACTTCAAATTGTGAGAAATGGCATCCTTTTGCCTAACTCTTTTTGCTATCTGTTTTCAGGTTTTAACATTTACATTAATCTTAGCTGTACTAAGCTTAAAGCTAGAAATTGGGTCTGGTTTTTTATATGGACCATTATTGTTTCTTGCAATTGCAAATCAAATGCATTACGGCTATTATCCACATTTAAAAATTTAAAAGTTGTGGTTAGTAGGTTTTTTCTTCAATATTTTTACTTGACTTGCAAATTTTTGGTCACGTTCAATGGTGCTTTTGGCATTTTGACTCTCTGGCTGCAGCATCATTTTATTATTTGGGTCCGATATTAGTCTGGATAATGCTTTTACTATTAGTTTATGCTGGTCGTTGTTGTCCTAAACTATTGTCTAAGATTCAGGACTCTCCAGTGCAAGCAATAAGTCTCTTAATAATGCTTTCTTTCTGGTCAATAGTCCACACAAGCATTAACCTTTTAAGACCTTTAAAAGTTAACAATAAAACTTGGTTGAATTGAATCCTAATATAGGGTACTTTCAGTCATGGCATATTCTTTTTGCAATTGTAGCTATTACCTTCATTGTAATTACAATAGTACCTTTTATTGCTATTCTAGTATTCTCTAATTCTCCAAAGGCTTCTCGTTGCTTTCATATCTATCGCATGAAACCATTACTGGATGAGTTTCAATCTTGTTACCATGACAATTATCGTTGGTATTGTGTTATGTACTTTGTAGTTTGGATCATATATTTGATTTGCAGACCGTATGAATTAATTGGTGAATTGATATTAGTATTAATCCTCTCGCTACATTTTGTCTTTCAACCTTACAAAGAAAGTTTCTCAATATTGCAGACATGCTTTTACTTCTTGACCTTTTAATACTCACCTCTCTTCTCAAATACGATAACGAAGGTATGATATTAAGGATGTCTTAATTTATGTGTTGACTATACTGCCTTTAAGTTATATCTTTCTGTGCACTCTTGGATATTTATGACTCAGCTATGTTGTAGAAATAACTGTACCTGTTTAAAGCACATTCGAAATAAAATGTGTTTATTCAAGAGATCATCTAATACAATACAAGTGACTCATAGTGAAATTCAATACAATGAGCAAATGATGAACGAGAGCCTCTATTCGTGTTTGTCAAGAAAAGGAACATGAAAACATCTCATGAAGAAAAAAAACAGTACATTATGTGTGATATGCTGTTGGTTGTATGCATATATATATGTGTGTGTGTGTACAAACTTTAATTGTGTGCATTTTATTAGTGTGTGTGTGTAAAAACATAGACTTTTGCTATAATTCACATTATGAATGCAAGTATGAATTTAAAAAAAGATCAATATATATGTCATAATTATATATATATAGTAATGTATATTATAAATATATATATAATATATATATATATTATATATATATATATATATATTATAATATATATATATATATATATATATATATATATATATGAATGTGTGTATGTGTGTATGTACATATTAATATTTTAGATATACTCTCAGCAGAATGAGTCATTAGCTATCAAATCTCTAAAAGTTACGACATGCAAAAACCTCTTTTCAAAAAAAAAGAATATTGTAAAACCATTTAAAATTAAAGAGAGCCAAAAAAACAGGACTATTTCTTTACCATGTTATGGAATGCACATGTTAGTTCACACAACTAATTAAAGTAGCAACAACATTCCAATTGATGGATTTTCTACGCACTACTCACACCAAATTTGAAATCATTAAAAAATATTCTATCTATAGATCACCCTTCTTTTATTAAAGTAAACACAACACAATATCTTAATAACTGATACAATTAATATATAACAAATCAATGAGAATCACTCTTATTAACTAAAAGATATTATCACAACAAAGAATCATTAACTAACTGATAAGATTAAATTTAAATTAAGGATCATTATAACTATTCTCCTGCATGGCTCTAATAAGCGGTTCACGCTCTTGAAATGAATCATGATTTCTCGTAGTATTCTCTTGAACACTAGCAGTATACTCATTGACTTTATGTTTCTATAAAGTTTGGACAACCACATTGTACTGGCACAATAGCATCGACGGTATATTTGTACCATTAATATTGCGAGACATCCTATAAATATGTAGGCCAGTGGACATAAGGTCAGTGTATAAACTAGAACAGATTGTATTAAAGAATTTTGGTCATACATTTTACTTGGTTGTAATAGGGAAGCAAGTAGAAGAAGATCAAGCAATAGTACCATATCGATAATGGTTAGTAGATGCCTTCGGTAAGGTTGAAAGACAAAATGAAGTGTAAGAATAAGTACTAGGACAATTTGAGCTCCATACGGATATTGAGAACACACGATGTACACTAACCACGTTATATAGTAAAACAACACAGTACCAGCGATAGTTGTCATGGTAGCATGACTGAAACTCATCAAGTAAAGGTTTGAGGCGATATAAACGAAATTTACGATAGAGTGTACGAATATTGGAAAGCCCCAAAATTATAATAAATGGAACTGTTATCACAATTAGAAAGAAGATGGCTACTATAACCAACAAAATATGCCACTGATGAAGTACTTTGTTTCTGGGTGTATATCAGCTCGATATCATTGCCAACCTTCAAAGGAAGTAACATACGATAGTTAGTATTTGTTAAAGACCAAAATGACAACATTACCAGTAGACATATAGCTTGTATTGGTGACTCTTGTATCTTAGACACCAGACGAGGACAACAATGACTGATGCATGCTAAAATTACCAACATAATCCACACCAATAGAGGACCTAAGTAGTAAAAAGATTGAGCTAGCAGAGGATCAAACTTTCCAAAACACCAAGGAATTTGACCCAATACTTCTAAATCCAGCAAATATAATGATGTGAAAATATCTACTACAATTTCCAAACTTTTAAATTTAAAATAGTAGCCATATGGCAATTGTCGGCTACAGCAAGAAATAGTAGTGGCCCATATAAAAATCCAGACCCAGTTTTCCAGTTTTAGTCTTACCACTGCTAGTAATATAACAAAAATTATGAGCTGGAATAAGAAGGCTAGAAGTATTATAATGTATGGATATACCTGCTTACAATTTTGTGTACATGTAACTCCTTGAAAAGTGAAGTAATATCCCGAGCGACACTTTGAGCAGAGAATGCCTCCTCGATTTTGAAGCACATTGGTCGTCAACATTTTTTGGGAGCAAAACCATGTCTCCTTCTGAATCAATTGAACAGGCTGCATTCTTTGATTGGTAACTGACAGAATGGATAGGGGCAAGGCAGCACTGTAATAACACTTTTGTCATTATTATCAGAGGTCCTACCCAATAGCCAGATTTGACACATGCCACAGCACTAGATGATGAACATTTAAAATATGATTGATCACCACTAACACAATGGCATGTACCATTACGCTCATTATAAGAAAAGCCATTGGGACAGTTAGAGTTAATACTCAATGGTATCTTAATAACTTTGTCCAATAGTGGCTCTACACACACAAAGTACAGGAATGGTTGAATATTTGTACTTGATATCAATGAATTATTTGAACGAACTACAGATAACTGGGTATCTATGTCTTCGTTTATACCAGATAAATACACTTGTGGTGGACCTACTAATCGAATCCCAATGTCTGTCTGCTCACAAATGTCAGTATCACAATAAAGGTTAACATCACCTCGGCAAGCAGAGGGATTTCCCAAGGTATCTTCAAAGTGTTACATTATGTATGATAATACTTTTGTCCAGGACACTGAAATAGGCTCTTCTGAAATCTTAAATTTTTGGGGCTGGTGGTAAATGCATATGGTACATGTACATTAAAGTACTGTGCACAACGAAAATAGCCAATGCTTATTTCTTGTAATTCTGTTGATGTAGTATACACATCTTGCCCAGCAACTCTAGCATTATTGTTTTGAAAAATTGAATGTACCAAGGCAGAGTCCAGAGCTGGTAGTATCAATAGATTGAACAAATGAATCCTATCAACATAAACAGCACCACCATAGTCAGCAAAAATTGTTTTGAAAGGAAATTAAAGAGTAGGAGTGTGTTAAATGTCATTGGATAGATGAGTTGTATTCCGAATTGCTATGGCTCCTCCATGTGTTCCTCTGTTAGCTACAAACCGGTTTGAATCAGATATAGTTGTTTGGACAGACTGTAAGCTAGAGCTGTACTAATGCTGCCACTGAAACCACTTACAGGATTAGGACCATAATATGTGTTTATAAGCAAAAATAAGTTGACTAGCGTTAAACTTCACCCATCTTACGAACATTACAGCAGTTTTTAGTAGATATACATGACTAGGATCATTTTTAATCCATTGCTATACATGTTTAAATTATTCACTTGTAGAAGAGTAATCATAGTCCCCTTTGCTGTTTCTACTGCCATTGCAGATGCATAAATTACATGAGAATCTACAAGATGTCCTACATTAAGTCTAAACCTGTTGCCTATGAGTGAGTGACTTGAATGACCATTTGAATCAATATAAAGACACGTACCACTTATTAGAGATAAAGTATTTTGTGCATACAAAAACACAAGTTGGTGTTTCGTGTAGGTGAATAAGTATTATGCGAAGCAATCCATAGTTGCCATAAGGGTCAGTATTATTTCAAAAATGTTGTTCAAAAGTTAACTGCACCTTTGATAACATCAGTAGGTGATATCATAGTTTGAACACTAAGGACAAATAATTGTGTTGAAACAAGCAATGGTCCATTGTAAAATTGATATTTGATTAGTAATCTGTGAAATGTAAAGCACTGGTGCCTGGGCTGCTTTCATATGAAACTTGTTAGCATTAATATTACAAAATCTTAAAGTGATGTTGAAGGTGTGGTTAGAATCTCGTATTTTTTGTTAGGGCAATCGACACAACGCCAGACTGACCAGGCATAACAGGAAAAGAAGGATCTGAGAATTCATAGAAAATCAGTTTCTATAATATTAACTACAACTTTTTCAGATTCAAGCCACAGTTTACATTATCATAGGAGACAGACAATGCAGCTGTCGGTGTTATTGTAGTTATCCGTAAACTGACATTTGTTTAACATCGATATTTTCAATGTTAACTAACTGAACACCAGTCATCTGATTAAAAGTAGAACCTGTTAATGCTAACATTATTCAATAGATGTAGCAATAAACCTATGTTAGGGTTTGTCCACAACCAATTATTGTTAAAGTTTTCTAGATAAAGTGAATTGCTGGCTGATCATAACCATGAATAATTAATGAAGTACCATTAAACCACACTTTATAATAGCCGCCCTGTCTTCCAACATACCTAAACATCCTGAAACTCAACCCCCACAGGATCTGGTATCGGATTTGCTTTGAAGAGTCTTCCATAAATGATACATTATTGTAAACCTTAAAAGACAACTTCAGTGATTGGGGATTTCATAGTTTATATATATGTTGACCACGTCGATAGCAGCAAAGGACAAATTAGAACATACACAAATGGTTTGGTCAGTACACCAACCAGTTGGAATTCTCTCTGAGGTAGCATTAACTGTCCACATGATAACTTTTTGAGATATATCTTTCTTGGTGTGCCAAGTAATATATAATACAATTAGTAAGGACAATATGAGAACCTAAAAAGCAATAACTACTATTGATGTTAATGTAAAATCGATGGATGACTTTCTTTTAAAAAAAAAGAAGCGTTATAGGTTTAATATATATAAATCTATTTAAATATAGATTAGAAAATGTTTGTCGTCAAAAAAAGCAGTTAAACATGTGAAGGTCATAATAACTTACCATCTTCCTTCTTTACTTGATGCACCGTGTGGGCGTTATCATGTGACATATTTAAATAAAACATTAACTATTGTTCTTTTACAACTGCTAGATTTTAATATACTGGTCCAACTGTGTATAGTGCATTATTCATTGATAGTTGAAGATATCATGTAATTGTTAGCACCAATTATATATAAAATATATATATATATATATATATATAACATTTGTAATAAATACTGGATGAATATTCGATTGTAATATGTTCTGTACAGATATATTTCAAGCATATTTGCTTGACATTTGAGAAAGACATTAATCAATGTCAGCTTTTCCTTTCTCCCTTCTTGAATTTTGTTATTGTTGCAAAGAAAGCCACAACTCTGTTCATACATGCAGTGAGGCAAGAACATAACAGTACTTTAACTGAAGTATACCTATTTAACAGTGTCTGTTTATTATATTGTACATAAATGCTCAACATAGAGATTATAATATCAATAATATCTTCCATGGAGACTGACGATTCAAACTCAAATAACCTTGCCTACATTGATATATATGATGTGATAAGTAGCTTCTTTAAAGTTTAAGACAAGCTTGTGGCATAGCTATGTGAGTGAAAAGACCTACATACAGTGAAGTCATAAGATCTTTCTCAAAGTTTTCAGAATTCAAATATTACTACACACTTCAATTGGTTGATAGTGTATTGTTAGAGTGGGTGTGGCTGTCTTTAAAGTACTTCAGATTGTTTAAATTTTGATTTTGAAGAAACTTCTGACCTGTACAATCTATCTTTCTATAAATGTATTACTCTACCATCTTTATCATAAATCTTCACAGTTCAGTTCACATATCTGCCCTCGTGTCAGTATGGTCATACCAGATATTAACATAGCTCACTGAACTATCAGTCATTGTTCTTCTACATTTGAAAACACAGGTCTTGTCTTCTCCTAACTATGCTCGTCTAGGTACTTAAAATAGCTTCTGCTTCTAAATCACGTGGACTTTTATCACATAGTTTGACGTAGTCATGGATAAATAACATCAAAGCTCCTATACACAGAATATTAATTATGACAACAATTTAATAGTTACCGCAAATCATATGGCTTCCTCTTCTACTGTAAGGAGACGATCTTCACTACAAAAAGAACATGAAACTCTCTCCTGTTAAAATTTAGCGAGAAAACTAAAGCTTACAAAAAACATTTTGGGACAATGTACGGTCGTTATATTAGGATTTTGCCCCATTTCTCGGTTTAATCAATCTACAAAGCAGTGTTAACGAAAATATGGACTAGGGGTTGACGACAAGCTCCGTCTCATATGCTTCTACAATGCTGATGCTCTTATTCGTCCCAGCATTCATTCGAGTCTTTGGCAGTAAAGTACTCTCTAATAACTAGTACGTGTTATTGCTTTTATATACATGTTGTAACTTTTATCCTGGACTGGTTTACACTAATTCCAGCAGCCGTTGTAAATGGATTCAGTTTAGGTGTTCTGTATGTTTCCATGTACACTCATGCCACATCGATAGCTTTAAAGTACTCTCCAGCACTTCATGAGGGACAACAAAAAATGCTATTGTCTTATTCTCAGGGGCTGTTGGAAGCTCAATCCAGATAGCCATGATGACTGGTAACTCGATTTCATCTGTTGTATTGTTTAATCTTGATGTTGAAAATGTTACAACTGAAAGTGAATAATTCATTATGTATTAACAAGAAAGCGTCTCATTTAGCTAATAACAATAGACTTATTTCATACTCTTGGCAATTTATCTAATAATGAATGTTTCTGGCAATTGTTATAGCGTCAGTTTTTTGTGGATCACCTTGGATCTGATGCTCATTTCATGTCACCTATGAATATGTGCTATAGTTTTTCTTTATAAATCCTGTTAAAAGTTTCTTTAAGACTCTTTGTGAGTGGAAAATGCTACTTCTAATGCCTATGTTTATATTGGAAGCTGTAATGCTAGGATTCATACATGGTGGTTTTACTAAGGTGAGTAGTTTATTTATAATAAAGATTAGTCAGTTTTTGTTATGGACTATATAATCACAAAAAGACACTGCTGGGAATTAACTTTTTATTTCCTAATGTTTAATAGGAACTAGTAATTTTTAAACAGGCAAGCTAGGTGTGTCTTTGTTGCCGTGAAAGTGTGTTTTGCTTCTTGTGCATTGTCTCTATGATAAATGGAGTCAATTTAATGGTACTAAAAATTCGTGATGCTTAAAGTTCCCACTGATGACGAGTATTAGTGTTAATATTATATTGGTCATGTCTTTTATTATATAAGTATGGTGTCAACATTCTCTATTGCTTATTAAGTGTCTCGTTTCATGTAGTAAAAGTAGGCTACAAGTAGTAAGTTTAGTTTTGAAATGTCGTTACTCATGTGATTTTACATTGCTTTCTAGAGAGTTATTATAGCTCTATCACATAATACTTAGCTTGGTATGGGTTGGAGGCGTTCAAACTTCATTTTTAACCATGCTAATTTTGAAGTCAGTTTGATTTGTAAACCTCTAGTCACAGAGAAATAAATGTAATGTTTGTATTTTTACAAACAGCTTTGTGATCACTGGTTATTGTACCTACACTGTTACAGCTGTTATATCTGTGCTTTGTCTTAACATGTAGGGAGTATACTGTGAGTAACAATAAGGAATTTGATTTTAATATAAGGTATCCTTTTATATTGACTTGGCAAGTCTGTCACAGGTTTCTAGACCACTAAGGTGTTGACATAGCAACCAAAGGAGGTGCTGAGGTTACTATACAAACAATCTAAAGTGGTCCTAATTATGTTGACAGGAACTTACACCACAAAATTAGTAGATGCACAAAGTGCCAATTGTTATAGTATAATGCTACATATAATATAGTATCTGTATATAACTTTGTATTTACAAAAATATCATATTTTTGATTTTTAACAGATTATAGTGTCACGATTGTGTTGGAGTTTCAATGGATTGGATTTGCTTTGACGGCATTGGATTAAGTGGGAGTTAGGAGCTCTAATAATTGGCCACAGAAATGATACGTTATGTTCCTCAGTCATTGCAGTCTATGGCTCATTTCTATTAACACTTGGTTTAGCATTGTTCCTTATCTTCGGGAAAGAGAACCTAGCTTTTTCGCTGTGTTTGGTTTTGCTATCAGCTGGGGACTTGCTGAATGTGTACTTATGACATTAGGACCAGGTACATTAGTTATAATTAGGGAAAGATATTACTTGTTTAGACTGTAACCAACATAGTTAGATTTTTACCTATTGTGGGACTGGCTAATTTTACATGCATAGAAAATTACCAGTTGTTACATTATTTGCTTACCAATATTTTTGAAATCGTAGTTTGTGTCAAATGCCATTTTGGAGAGCAGTAGCCCAATTTATCATTCTGCCTACTATGCTATAATATTTAGAAATAGTTCTAAAGAGTTATCAAATAAGACAACATTAAGTGAACTGACTTAGTGTAGGAAATGAAATAATTTAAGAATATTAATTTGAAATAACAACAGGATGCACCAAGTAATGTTATTGTTTTTGTTTCCTAGGTATATCAGCTGTTTTTGTTTCCAGAAAGAAGAGAGGAAGCCTACTTGTTATCGACTAGGAAGTGTCTAGGTTATGTCACGAGCTTCACTGCAGCTATTTATCTAGATATATCTGAGCAACTTGGGTAACCATTGCCTTTGTTGGTGTTACTGCTGTGACTTATACGGTACTAGGTTTTTTATGACGTGGACAAGACAGCAGATTCTTCCATGTTTGCATCTAAAAGATGAGGAAGTACCTACTAATGAAAAGACAAAGGAGACAATAGACAGGAAAGTAATTGTATAGTGTAACTGCATATACTGAAATTGTATGGTAACGTTAACTACTTTATTAATTGCATTAATAAATATGATGGTGATACAACAGAATGCAACTGGGGTTCATTCACATAGGAGCTTTTCCAAAGTTTCCAAGAAGGGGACATTTACTTAATACTAAACAATCTTGTGAGGGTATCTCTCTGTACTTACTAATGAATAAAGATATATATTCCTCATTCTGTAGCACTATCCACTCGTAAGAAAGTGATTTTTACTTCCTCTGCTATACCTGAAATGGTGCCTAACTTGAAACATGACAAAACAGGCCAAACATGTAACATGACAGTGACAAAAGAGAATTGTGAGCCATTGATGTTGTGCACAACGGTTTTTAGGAACACATCCTATGTGCTTTTTTTCTCCGCAGTCTCGTAGGTTTCTAAAAAGTGAAAGTTATGTGATGTCACACTAGCTCCTTTTCTTCAATAAATGATGACATTTTGGGGATAGATTTCTTGCTTATTTCCAACACTACAACCTAATTGGGGGTTTTTGTCTAAGCACACTATTATACATGGTAATACACTGCCAATCTTAAAAACTTCAAAGGAAAGTATACTTCTGGCAATAAATTGGCCATAAAATTGGTACTCAAGTTTTATTAAATATCAATATCTCTGCTATACTTCCATTTATGACAATAAAGCCAAAACTAATGCATGGAGGTGATTGTGAACTTTTCTCTCAATATAAGCTTTGCTATGATCTAACACAAGTGGTCGAGAAAAAATTGGCCAAACCGTTATTTTTAACCAATTTTATATATAAAACATATCTTTTGACAAAACTTGGGCTTAAAAATGTTTTTTGAATATATTTTCTAAAACCTTAATCTATATGTCATATTGTAAATGACTACAAAGCTTCTACAATATCAAACAATTACTAAAATAAGACCATTTTACTACCACACCTCGCCATCTTTACAGTAGAGACAAACGGAAATGACGTTTATACATACACTTATAATTAGCATCGGGTCATCCATATCGTATAGTCGTATAGTATCTATGGTCAAACTCGGCGAAAAGTAGCCACACAGAGTGCAACAATTGGAGATGTTTCATTTGCCATCATTAATTTCCTCTACATAACTATTGAATGATTTCTCTATATAACTAATTAAAAGTAGCAGCCTAACAGACATTCCAGAGATCACTAGACCCTTGCAACGGCTGGTACAACAAATGGTATATTTTTACAGGACAATGGCATACCGTCAGACATTTGTAACGTATTGGAAATTAAGTTTACCTGGGAAACACTGACATGAATACTGAATTGATGTTACAGGTAATGATGATATTGATGGGCGAATGCATTCTTAGAATTGACAGAGATGAAGAGAAGTCTCTCGTGTCCAAGCTTGGTGTGGTAAAAAATACTAAAATTACAGGCTAAGATGGGCTTTATTGTTTATGGTGTTTAGTTATGATGACAAATGGAATAAATATACTTCAAATGTATGTTTATGGATACAGAGATGTTTATATATAGGTACATGTAGCAGCTACATCATCACTTCCAATGCAGACTTTGCAACACCCTCAAATGTCAGAACAATCCCCATATTCAGCAAACAGTCCTCAATCTATACCATATTCTCCACTAATGTTGTCTTCAAGTTATAGTGAATCTTATAATGTTTCTGTTTGCTTCTTCTGCCTCTGTAATGATGCATAAATACATGGGGTATATTTCACAACAAACATTTCTTACCAGGGATAGTTTCGTTCTTCTTCTTCATGGAATGCATTAACAAACCAACTGTAGAAGAATGAAAGCTATCCCTGGTGAGAGATGTTCGTGTGAAATAGTTCGTGACTTTGTGGTCAAATGTACTCATTAATCCAAGACCAAATAAAGAATTTTGTACTGAAGTTGCACAAATGCTGGTCCAAGAAATATGATTTTTATGAAAGATATTGGACACAGTTTCTGGATATGTGAGTTGTCTAAATATATTACAAACCAGAGCCTACTGCATAAATATATTCACAGAGGTTATGTAATTATAATGTGTTGACTGTGAAGTAATTAGTGGTTAAAAGGTGTTTCTACTTTTACTATGGTCCATTTGGTTTTGTTTACTGATTGAGTATATGATTCTTAATTTGTGAATCATAAGATTTAACTTGATTGCAGGCTTCTTGGAAGAGTCCATAATGTGAGAAGTACTCTACAAAAAAGGCCACAGACTAGTCACAACAAAGGAGATCAAGTCCCAAAATCAAACATGGAAGGCCCAATAAAAGATTTTACTTCTAACTCATTATCCTCCACTCAGAGGCACTGCTGATGATAGTATTACTGTATCTCGAAATATATATTATTACAGAAGGAATTGGAAAAAGAAAATCCACGCAAAGAGATTTTGTTGTCTTTGTCTCGACAGACATTCACAAAGAGACGTGTAGATGACTCTGATGAAATTAGTGCAACTAGTCTGTTACAAACTTATAATGAACTACAGAAAGTTATGTGGTAAGACTAAGTATACATTATTCCTAGCTGATCCTAATATGTTATGAAAGATGTTAAGTTTATAGAAAATATTTAAGTTCTATCGAAATAATATTGATTAACTTCTTACAATTTCATTTGTATATTCTTTCTTTTTTACTGACAACAGCTTGAGCAAGAGTTTGATCTCATTCTTGAGGGGACAAGTCTCTTTAAAGCTGCCATTGATTGTTAGACAAATAAAGTGGGTCCCAGGTATTATAGAATACTGTAACAATAGTTTATCTGTGAAAACAAACTGAAACACTTTTAATGAAGCAAACGAAAATAAAGGTGATTTGTTTTTTTTTTTTTTGTAATTAATATTATGAAGTGAAGTGGTAAATTAATATCTGGTGTTTTTTAAATTATAGGTTATTATAACCAAAAACAGAAAATTCCTCTATCTGCCTTATGTAAACTTTTACCAAAAAAGGAAGTGAAGATGTACTAATATATGTAATTTTATGAAAATGCATCCATGTGCTAGCTTCATGAGATTAAATGTTATAAAAGCAAATTTAATGCAACTATTAGTTATTCTTGACATTCACTTGGAACAATTAATGCAATTAATTAATACTCATTATGTGTTGCTCTTTGCAGATGACTGATGATCCTTCAGACATTGCTACAAAGGAGTCCCAGGAGAACAGCCCCACACTTTTGAAAATGAAGATTCAACTGATTATTTTGTTTTTGTGGATGACCTGGTTTTAAACACAGACTGATAGTTTTGCTAAAGAGCTGAATTTGTGGGTTTATATCTCACTACATACTCCAAACTTATGGTATGAAAACAAGTTCAAGAAGTGGCCTTATTCTTTCAAGACTTTTTTGGAACCTACCAGCTTCTGCTGAAGAAAGAAACTGAAAAATGCTACATACCTCCTGGTAACTGCAACATACAAAAGTTTGTTGTTTAACTTGAAAAGTCAATCTTAAATAATTATGGCTATGTTTTTTGTGTTTGTTAATTGGTTAATAGGAATTGTGATATTATTGTTATGATTACTATTTTTGTTGTTTTTTACAATTATTGATAGGACATGTAGTTATACATTGTTGATTCATTTATAGTTATTATGTGCTAAATAATTTCTACATTTGGTCAAAATTGTATCTATTTTTCTTGATAATTTATTACATTAATGTATTAACAATTTTAACTTAAGTAGAGTTTACCACTACCGCAACTATAATGGTTTAATTTTAACTAACTACTATGTTTGTATTAACCAATATCCTAAACTAAATTAACAGTTTAAAATAGGTAATTTTCAATTCATGAAATAGTTTATATCAAGTAAAATCAAACAAAGTTGTTTTTAACCTCATAAATTGGGTCAAAAGCCAACCAATTATTTTGTATTTAAATTAACCTAACATTTTAATGTAGTTAAATTAACTTTAATAAGGTCATCTCAGTTTCAATGGATTAAACCCAAGAGTATGGTTTTTTAAAGATTTTTTTTCAGTGGCAGTAATTGATTGGCAAACATTATCTCTTTTCAATTAGAACGATAATGTTACTAAACATACCGTAATTATCCTAAAAAGTCGTTCTCGATAATAAAATTAATTTTTTATGTAAGTAGCAAGTTGTTGTTGAGGTCACAGTTAAAACTAGTTAGAACAGCGTTATCAGTTTTTGGAACAAGCCATTAGCGACAGAAGATTAGCATCCAGTAAAATCCCGTATTCTAAGGTATCCTGAAGTCACGTGCTTGACTACACGAGTTAGCAACTTGCAAGAACTAAATATGTCTGTTTTGCAAGCAACTAAGTATGTCTTGTTGCAAGCATTGTGATAAGACCTTTTCAGCACAAATCCAGTCTATCAAGACATATTAAAGCTGTTCATGAGGGTTAGACAGTGGCTCAGTCTTTTGCAATGAATGTCATGACAGGTGAACAATAATAATTTGTAGTCACAAAAGTGTCATTAATTATGATCATATTATGTACTAACCGCACTATATATGATGCATGACAAAATAATTTTCATGGGTCAGCTCAGTAGGGAAGCCTGAGTGAATATTTTTTGTGACACACAGTGAATTTTTTCAGTATCTATTTTTTTTTTTTACCGCATGGTGTACTGAAAAACACCTGCCATAAAACTTGGACTGGTACTAGAACTCAGTAAATTTCTAACTCATGACTTAAGAAATTTCATCTTAGTCATTTCATATTCCATTAGATTTCTGAATCGAAAGGATCTGATATCTCACCTAAATAGTTCTAATAATAAGAATAATTGTGTTTGAAGAACATAATTTTGAAAGTTTTTCTCAATTTTTTGATTGGAAACATCGCTGAAGAGAAAAAAAAGCAACTCCCTCTACATTCAACAATGTGGAACTCAACTAACAGCAGACAAAAAAGGGAAACGTTATTACTTTTACTGTAATCGATCTGGGAAATATGTGCCATAGAGGGAGTGCGTCAATTAAATTACAAGGATTATTGTAAAATATGGCAACGCATGCTCAGGTTACATGAAGGCTCATCAAGACATGACTCAGATGCCTGTTCATGTGAGTATTGCTCTCATCACCACAATCATGAAATACAATTAGTCCACTTGACAATGGATGCCCAATTGCGAGCAAAAATAGCACTAAGCTGCATGAAGGTGTCTCTGAAAAGAAAATACTTGATGAAATCAGAGATAATGTTACGAGCAGCCTTGGAAGAGAGCCCTTAGTTTCATTCAATGAATTCAGAATATTGGGCGCTCAATATAATGTTGAGGAGTACAGCGCATCAAATGATTCTTCAAGTGTTGACATATGGTCGAAGAAATGAGGAATGGAATCCTATAATCCAATTTTGCTTTACAAACTCAAGGTGTTAACAAGGTAACGATGTTGATAATCTTTCCAAGATGAATGTACTGTTGTGCATTTAACTGAATTTCAAAAGACTCGGCAAAGAAGTTTTGGAATAAACAAGGTTATATTTATTGATTCACCTTACGGCACAACATGTATGATTTCTTGCTAATTACCGTAATGGCTGTTGAGGATAAAGTTTGATGAAGGTGTACCATTGCCATGGCCATCAGCAATCGTGAAGAATAGAGTGTTCTCATTGAGTTTTTTAAATCCATTAAGCCGCCCAGGGTGGAACCTCGGACCAAATTCTTCATGTCTGATTGTGCTGAACAGTTTCTAACAATGCGTGGATCAGTGTTGTTCGGCAGGGAGACCTCACAAGCTCATGTGTCATGGCACATTGACAAAGCATGGAGAAGAAGTTGACTGCTTAGTTCCATCTAAGAACGAAGAGTTAGTATTTATCACTACTTGCGTGTTTATAATGGAGGAAACAGACACGGGAAATTTCGGGGAGCTTCTTCTTCAGCGTTTCTTCTTTCATAACCTCAGCAGAAGATTCAAACTACCAGGATGATGGAAAAGAAGATTTTGGATTACTTCGCAGTACCTATGTGCCATGTAAGCAACAGTGGGCATAGTTCATATCGACTATGTGCTGGATCATACAATATGTATGTTGAAAAGCTTCCACCTGTCCCTTAAAATTGTTTATCTTGGAAAGTAACAAAATCGAAAGAGTAGACCATTTACTGTCGTTTTTGTTGCGTTTTGCTAAGGACAAGGCTTTTGATCAAAATTAGTAATTTGGAGAAGGAAAGTCCCCACATTCGCATCAAGGAAATTTGTCAAACGACACAGATCAGCAAAGAAATGACAGATCTCCTGCGGTTCCTCTTTCAAAAGACCACTTGGACAACGGTGGGTTTACTACACAATGAGAGTCACAGATAGAAGTATGAATTTGGATTTGCTAATTCAGTGGAACTCACGTTTTTAACTGACTGTGACTTACACAAGTACCAATGGTTCACAACATTAGGTTGCCCAGTGCTATAAACCATTCTCATAGAAAATTTGGGCATGGGTATGATCCTAAGAAGATTTATTCTAAAGGAGAAAAATTGGACTGCTATTGTTTCTTTAAGTAATTGAAAAAAAAAAAGCAAGCATTTTTAAAATAGTGAAAACTCTTCAAAATTCATTGACGTCGGATATTTATGGTCGTTTGGTAAACCTTGTCCTACAACAAGATGGAGCTACTATTCCTTAATACCAAATATACGTTTTATCTAGCTTTTTGGAAAATTCAATTTGTAGGGAGTTTGCTACCAAGAAGTCACATTTAATGGTCTTTCGAAAGGGGTAGTTTCCTGTAATTATATCTGGATCAAATTTGTCAAATCCCTGATTTAATTCCCCCAAAATCATTTATTAATGCTCGTGGAGTTTGAAACGATAAGAGAACTCTTGCTGATTATTTCAAAATCTTTGCAAAAAAACCAGAAATTTGTAACACAAATTTTTTAAATGAGGGATAATTTTGGAATGTGAGAGTATGAACAGCATGAATAACACGGATAAACCATGTCTCTTATTGTGAGAAATTATATGCAAGCATCCAAACCAGTGCAAATACCAATATACTTGAGCGACCTTCCAAGTTTTGTTTAATCCAAAGAAAGAGTGTAAAACGTATCCAGTATATAAAGATAGTAATAAAGTAACCTTAACAGTTTAATGTACTATGTTTTACAATGTTTAAGTACTTTTAGATATTATGCAAAGACATCTTTACAGTACGAACAATAGAGTACAACTTCAAAGTTGCAATTGAAATGCATTAATTCTAGTAAATCTGAGTAATGTCACTTTGAATTCATTATTAAATGTATTGATAATTAAATGTTAATAATGACAACAAAATACAAATATAGCAACTCCAAGTGGTGATACAGAAAACAGCATCAAATTTGCAGTAGATGTATATAGCAACAATATGGTTAAGTTCAGATATTAAGCTTTTATATATATACTGAGTTCGTATAGCCTCATGTACACTAGTTTACAATATTGAGGAGCTAGACGTCATGACTATTGGCCGGAATACAGAAGGGAAAAAAAAAAAACTGCAAATGCCTATGAAACAGATATTTTTAAATTACTACATACTTAAAATACAAAGGTTTCTGAAATTGATGTATGCTTGAAACTTACTATATTATACACCACACAAGACACACACAATATATATATAATAGAACTTTAAGGTACTTATAATACAAAACTATCGAACCTTAATGCATAAACTACCATAAATGGAAGGTTTTATTAATAAAATTCATGTATTTATACATTAACACAAGTGTTTTCCAATCTCTGTTCTTAACTTGTTTCCTTCATTACGTTAAATATTTTTTCACAGTTACACATGCTGAGCAAAATTACCCTCATATTTTATACAGCACATTATAAGTAAATTAACATACAGGGAAAACCACAGAGCTAAATTAAATGGGCATACATTACATTCAACATTTACACAGCATATACACAGCAAATCTTCTCGTCTCGTCTCTCTCATCTCGTTCATCTATGGCCTTAAATGAAACTATAGTACTCATTCTTTGTATGATGTGATTATATACAGGCTGCCTTAATTAAGATAGGTACAAGGGAAGAGTTACAAGGGTAATAACTTGAAGGTTGTTTGTACAAATTCCCCTTTCCTAATGATGGCTGCATATATGTGACTAATATGCAGGACTCTATACTCTAAAAAGAATATGCAAACCATGATTTCATACACAATCATAAACGCTAGCAAGATATGACATTAACTTTATCTTATACCCTTTCAGTTCTTGTGAACTTGTGCCCTACACATATGATAGCATCACAATCAACCAAAAAAGACCACTATATAGTGCTAGTGGGATCAATATAGTTTCAGTTATGTGTGTGTTTTATAATAGATATTATCATAGTTTAATATAAGATGTCATTAAATACCCATATTAAAAAAATATATAATTTAATATGACACCCCTTTACTTAAGCATAATCTTATGATCATGTATGTAAGCTTATTGTTGTATTAATTTTATTACTTGGCTTAACTGATAAGTGATAGACAAGTAAGTTTATCTGGGTTTCAGTAAGTTATTGACAAACATTTCTCTTATTGATTAGAAAAATATGATGGTTAATAAACGTTTTTTTTTTGCCCTAAATATTATTTATAGAATTTTCCATATTATTTATAGATTCACATGAGGAAATGGTTAATATTAAATAATATTTTCATTGTTAAAAAATATTAATTATTTATAACTACATAACCACAATAATACCGGATTACTCTAAAAGTCATTTCGGATAATAAATATTTATTATTTATTAGTGATCAGTTGTCTGGCTACCTTCGAAGAGTTTAAATAAATAGCATCTTTGACTTGAGAAGTCAGTCATTTGTTACGTGAAAATTCTAAATTACAGTTCTAAAATATATGAACAGATGTTCTATTATACAACATTATTATTATTAAAATAATAACCAGATATTGTCTTTTGGATTTAAGGTAGCTATAAACCACCAAGTTTTTGTAAAAACCTTTTAACCAAGAAAGAAGATTGATAATGCCTGATAGAAGTAGTAGATTTTTCATCTGATGGCTTCACGATTAAATCATTCCTAATAGGCGTCGTTTCAGAGATCTTGAATCTGTTTACACCTGTTGAGTCTTTGAATATTCAAAGAGACACTCGCAACAACTCCTTTGTATTGATCTCAGTCCTCTTTCTACGGCAAGCCGCAACGGACATGGTCCAATTCCTTTTTCTTATTTTCTTCCGCGAACCTGTGGCGTATTAAAAATTCCAATTAACGATCGCAGTTGATGAGTCCAATTTCTCATTCCTACTTCCCATTATGGCATGTGCGCCATTTGTAGGGCTTTCTTGCTGCTTATAAAACGTGGAACACGAGTACCACGACCATCTCTTAGAATCGAGCGTCCAGCGAGATGTTTCCAGTTAGTTTGGGTCCCTGACTTTGGTTTATATTGTAGTTTCGTTTATTTAGAGAAGCCGAGAACGGACATTAAAACTCCGTATAACCCGTTATAATGAAATTGGGAAATAGGAAATGAATGTCCGTCTGAGGCTTCCGTATCTTTCTCTTGGCTTTCACGATCACGAGAGTGCGTTCGCGTGACATGCACGTTAACAAAATAATGAATAACTTAAATTCAGCGCATTTAATAGAAGAGAATACCTCACCATACAATCCTTTCATAAAACCCTTTTAATAAAGACTCTCTCAACTCGGACAAAGTATATTTATAACGGTTTTTGATCATTGTTTTGCAAGGTGACAGCACCCATATAGAATTATATAAGGGACTTAATAAGGTAAGAATTAAATTAGAATGAGGATTTTTTATGAAAGAATGACACTTTGTCAGAAAGTAGTGTGGCATTGCTAAAGCCGACTAGTCAGTGGATAAGGTTGCTAATCCCTACACCACAGAACCTAGAGCCTAGACCTTTAAATCTACAGGTACTGACCGCTCTTTCTGGATAATCTAGAATATAATTTAGTAAGAACATAATCTAGCCTCGTACACAGGCGTTCGCAAAAGAAGAAGCCTAGTAACTGCTTGCGTTTAATTCCATAGATTGTAGAAATAATATACTTTAGGAATCCCTCGTCAACTATGACGTCAAGATCCTTTTACAGGCAATGTTAAACTATCTGTGATGAATACTTGTAGTATTGATAGAAAACTTTTCTGCTGCTCTAAAGCAGCTAGGAAGGGAATATATCTCTTCCAAAAGAGCAACCCTTGTTTTTTGAAGCCATATATGACGAAAAAAATGTCTTCGTGTTATTTTGTATCCAGACAGCACTAAACGAGCTTGTCGCTTTTTTTGCTTCCACAAAATCTCTGAAAACCGACAAACTCGACTAGCCATGCTTAAACTTGTGTTAGTGAATGAAACGTCATCATATAAAACCAATCCCATAATTCTTCATTTATTTAAAATGTTATATTGCATAAATTACAATAATTACGCTTATGCGCAAGCAGTAGTTACCAGGCGTTCTTTTCTTTCGCGAACGCCTGGTTACGAGGCCATGCTTATTCAGTTTTGTTTTAACATTTCAGTAAAATTCAATGCACATATTGATTTTGTATTTTGTGATAATATTCACTTATGGCTTTATTTGAAGCCGTGTACAAGAGATTACGTTTCTGGCTTCTAATATGTATATTATTGAATTAGACTAGACTATTCCTTGTTTTGATATCTCAATCAATATATTGAACTTACATTTCTATTGATAAAACTATGGGAACAAAGACCTCATTGGAAATTAAACCATGCTATTTTAAATAAAAGCAACTTTATGCTAATACTAGGTGCTGTAGTCTACACGTGGGCATTTTTGGAATTATTATTATTTTCATTCCATTATCTAAGTTTCAATATTTTAGCTTAGTAGTGTTAGAAATACTATGTTCACACTGGAGCTTGATATCAATGTTATATTTCAGTAATGCAAATTAAGGTACTGTCAAGAAATATAAGAGGAGTCTCTATAAATAATAGTTAAATGTTGATTTATTAAACCAATGATTTCTAAAATGACTAAAAAGCACAAAAGTAAAGTATATATGGTTTCATTTCTTAATAATCGCATACCTAGATCCTGCTAAGACACCATAATGTGTGTCCCCCAAGTTAATGTGTATTAAATTAATGTAAATTTATCCTATATTAATTATGTGTAAGAGGCTGTCTATTAGAACAGTTTTTATATATACATACTCACATACATGACTTTTTTGAGATGTCATTTGTTCAGTACATGAGCTGTCAATTCTGTAGCATAGTATTGTTAATATTTTCTATGTATATTGGTAGTCACATGAAGTGACCCCTGAGTTGTTAAATACCATTCTATTTTAGTAGTAGAGGTCTGGTGTCACTCACTTCAAATACTGTATTATATTTTTACACAGGTATATCTACGAATTGTAAAACAAAAAGTCAGTTTGGGATTATCAAATAATCAAATAACAATGTATAGTCATTGTACTGCTTAAATTTCTAGGCATTCTTCCTTTGAAGCCCTGTATAAAAGATTAATTTTTGGCTTCTAATTAATCGTGTTGATACCTAAGTTAGACTAATTTGTGCTTTGTGGTAACTCAGTAATATTAGGCTCCATTGTATTGTTACTATTACTATGGTAACAAAGACCTCATTACGAAATGACATGCATAATGCTATTTCAAGTTTTTATCAAATTATAAAGTTTACTAACTTTTTAAAATCATTTTCAGGTAATCACTTTGAGTATCATACTCAGGAATTACATTTTATTTTGGACTCATCTTTCTTTCAAGATTTCATCAAAAATAAGCAATTGCGTGCTTGGATAATATATGTGGAGCAGCAAAAACATTCATGTTTTTGCAACAACCAACAGAAATTTGTTTTATGAGCAGTAATGCTGTTGTATTTCATGGTGAAGGGCCTACTTTTATGACAGATCTTCCTGCGGCTTCTTTCTTTAAAACGACCCACCTGGACAACGGTGGGTTTTACTACAATAGAGAGGCAACAATAGAAAAGTATAAAATTGGATTTGCTAAGTAAGTTGGAACTCACGTTTTTAACTGGACTGTGACTTACAAGTATGGTTCAGGGTTCAGAACATTATGTTAGCCCATGCTAAAACATTTCCTCATAGAAAATATGGCATGGTTATGATCCTAAGAGGGAAAGGAAAAAGTGGGGACTGCTTATTGTTCTTTTAAGTAATTGTCAAAGTAATCGTTTTAAAATAGTGAAAACGCTTCAAAAATACATTGAGGTTTGATATTTATGGTCGTTTGTGGTAAACCTTGTCCTACAACAACCGATCCAGCTGCTATTCCTTAATACCCAAATATAAGTTTTTATCTAGCTTTTGAAAATTCGATTTGTATGGATTTGCTGACAGAGAAGTCAACCTTTAATATGTCTTTTTTCGAGGGGGTAGTTTCCTGTACTTATATCTGGAGTCAAATTTGTCAAACCTTCTTTAATTCCCCCAAACTCATATATTAATGCTCGTGATTTTGAACATAAGAGAACTTGGCAATTATTAAAACATTTGGCAACAAACCAAATTTATAACACATTTTTTAAATGGGGGAAATTGGGCTTCATATCCCCCCAATGTAA